>NW_024465596.1:0-16950 GCF_017591425.1 Ochotona curzoniae | reverse complement strand
GGCTTGATCGGGCTTGAGGACCCCAGCCGCCATCTGCAGGGGGTCACGTCCCCTTTCGCCGGCCCCGCCCCTCTTCCAGGCCCGGGCTTGGGTCTAGCCACGCCCCTAACGCCACCAGCCTTGGGGTCGGGTCACTGTACCTGGGTTACCACACTAGACCCGAAAAGGGCCACACGTGGGGGTCCAGTCTCCCCGAAGCAGCCTTCTGAGTGGACGTGAAGGCTGCTGGTTGCATTCCGGGAGACAGGCTTGATCGGGCTTGAGGACCCCGGCCACCATCTGCTGGGGGTCACGTCCCCTTGCGCCGGCCCCGCCCCTCTTCCCGGCACGGGCTTGGGTCTAGCCACGCCCCTAGCGCCACTGGCCCAGTGGTTGGGTCGCTGTACCTGTGTTACCACGCTAGGCCCAAAAAGGGCCACACGTGGGGTCCAGCCTCCTCGAAGCAGCCTTCCGAGTGGGCGTGAAGGCTGCTGGTTGCATTCCAGATACAGGCTTGATCGGGCTTGAGGACCCCGGCTGCAATCTGCCGGGGGTCATGTCTCCTTGCGCCCGGCCCCGCCCTTCTTCCCGGCCCGGGCTTGGGTCTAGCCACGCCCTTATCGCCACTGGCCCGGTCTTTGGGTCGCTGTACCTGGGTTACCACGCTAGGCTTGAAAAGTGCCACACGTTGGGGGTCCAGCCTCCCCAAGGAGCCTTCCAAGTGAGCGTGAAGGCTGCTGGTTGCATTCTTGGAGATAGGCTTGATCTGGCTTGAGGACCCCGGTCGCCATCTTCTGGGGGTCACGTCCCCTTGCGCCGGTCCCGCCCCTCTTCCAGGCCCGGGCTTGGGTCTAGCCACGCCCCTAGGGCCACTGGCCCGGGGGTCGGGTTGCTGTACCTGGGTTACCAGGCTAGGCCCGAAAAGGGCCACACGTGGGGGTCCAGCCTCCCCAAGGAGCCTTCCAAGTGAGCGTGAAGGCTGCTGGTTGCATTCTTGGAGATAGGCTTGATCTGGCTTGAGGACCCCGGTCGCCATCTTCTGGGGGTCACGTCCCCTTGCGCCGGCCCCGCCCCTCTTTCCAGCCCAGGCTTGGGTCTAGCCACGCCCCTAGCGCCACTGGTCCAGGGGTCGGGTCGCTGTACCTGTGTTACCACGTGAGGTCCGAAAAGGCCACACGTGGGGGTCCAGCCTCCCCGAAGCAGCCTTCCGAGTGGGCGTGAAGGCTGCTGGTTGCATTCTTGGAGACAGGCTTGATGTGGCTTGAGGACCCAGGCCGCCATCTGCTGGGGGTCATGTCCCCGCGCGCCGGCCCCACTCCTCTTCCGGCCCAGGCTTGGGTCTAGCCACGCCCCTAGCGCCACTGGTCCAGGGGTCGGGTCGCTGTACCTGGGTTACCATGCTAGGCCCGGAAAGGGCCACACGTGGGGGTCCAGCCTCCCCGAAGCAGCCTTCTGAGTGGGCGTGAAGGCTGCAGGATGCATTCTGGGAGACAGGATTGATCGGGCTTGAGGACCCAGGCCGCCATCTGCTGGGGGTCATGTCCCCGTGCGCCGGCCCCGCCCCTCTTCCCAGCCCGGGCTTGGGTCTAGCCACGCCCCGAGCGCCACTGGCCCGGGGGTCAGGTCTCTGTACCTGGGTTACAACGCTAGCCCAGTATAGGGCCACACGTGGGGGTCCAGTCTCTCCGAGGCAGCCTTCTGAGTGGGCGTGAAGGCTGCTGGTTGCATTCCAGATACAGGCTTGATCGGGCTTGAGGACCCCGGCTGCAATCTGCCGGAGCTCACGTCCCCTTGCGCCGGCCCCGCCCCTCTTCCCGTCCCGGGCTTGGGTCTAGCCACGACCCTAGCGCCACTGGTCCAGGGGTCGGGTCGCTGTACCTGGGTTACCACGCTAGGCCCGAAAAGGGCCAAACGTTTGGGTCCAGCCTCCCCGAAGCAGCCTTCCAAGTGGGCGTGAAGGCTGCTGGTTGCATTCTTGGAGACAGGCTTGATCGGGCTTGAGGACCCCGGCTGCCATCTACCGGGGGTCACATCCCCTTTCGCCGGCCCCGCCTCTCTTCCTGGCCCGGGCTTGGGTCTAGCCACGCCCCTAGCGCCACTGGTCCAGGTGGTTGTGTCGTTGTACCTGGGTTACCACGCTAGGCCTGAAAAGTGCCACACGTGGGGGGTCCAGCCTCCCCGAAGCAGCCTTCCGAGTGGGCGTGAAGGCTGCTGGTTGCATTCTTGGAGACAGGCTTGATCGGAATTGAGGACCCCGGCCGCCATTTGCCGGGGGTCACATCCCCTTGCGCTGGCCCCGCCTCTCTTCCCGGCCCAGGCTTGGGTCTAGCCACGCCCCTAGCGCCACTGGTCCAGGGGTCGGGTCGCTGTACCTGGGTTACCACGCTAGGCCCGAAAAGGGCCACACGTGGGGTCCAGCCTCCCCGAAGCAGCCTTCCAAGTGGGCGTGAAGGCTGCTGGTTGCATTCTTGGAGACAGGCTTGATTGGGCTTGAGGACCCCGGCCACCATCTGCAGGGAGTCACGTACCCGCGCACCAACCCCGCCCCTCTTCCCGGCCCGGGCTTGGGTCTAGCCACGCCGCTAGCGCCACTGGTCCAGGTGGTTGGGTCGCTGTACCTGGGTTACCACGCTAGGCTTGAAAAGTGCCACACGTTGGGGTCCAGCCTCCCCGAAGCAGCCTTCCAAGTGGGCGTGAAGGCTGCTGATTGCATTCTTGGAGACAGGCTTGATGTGGCTTGAGGACAACAGCCGATATCTGCCGGGGGTCACGTCCCCTTGCGCCGGCCCCGCCCCTCTTCCTGGCCCGGGCTTGGGTCTAGCCACGCCCCTAGCGCCACTGGTCCAGGGGTCGGGTCGCTGTACTTGGGTTACCATGCTAGGCCCGGAAAGGGCCACACGTGGGGGTCCAGCCACCCCGAAGCAGCATTCTGAGTGGGCGTGAAGGCTGCTGGTTGCATTCCGGGAGACAGGCTTGATCGTGCTTGAGGACCCCGGCCGCCATCTGCCGGGTGTCACGTCACCTTGCGCCGGCCCCGCCCCTCTTCCCGGCCCTGGCTTGGGTCTCGCAACGCCCCTAGCGCCACTGGCCTGGAGGTCGGCTCGGGGTACCTGGGTTACAGCGATAGGCCCGAAAAGGGCCACAGGTGGGGGGTCCAGCCTCCCCGAAGCAGCCTTCTGAGTGGGCGTGAAGGCTGCTGGTTGCATTCTTGGAGACAGGCTTGATCTGGCTTGAGGACCCCGGCCGACATCTGCTGGGGGTCATGTCCCCTTGCGCCGGCCCCGCCCATCTTCCCTGCCCGGGCTTGTGTCTAGCCACGCCCCTAGCGCCACTCGTCCAGGAGTCGGGTCGCTGTACCTGGGTTACCACGCTAGGCCCGAAGAGGGCCACACGTGGGGGTCCAGCCTCCCCGAAGCAGCCTTCCAAGTGGGCGTGAAGGCTGCTGGTTGCATTCTTGGAGACAGGCTTGATCGGGCTTGAGGACCCCAGCCGATATCTGCCGGGGGTCGCATCCCCTTGCGCCGGCCCGGCCTCTCTTTCTGGCCCGGGCTTGGGTCTAGCCACGCACCTAGCGCCACTGGTTCAGGGGTCGTGTCGCTGTAACTGGGTTACCATGCTAGGCCCAGAAACGGCCACACGTGGGGGTCCAGCCTCCCCGAAGCAGCCTTCCGAATGGACGTGAAGGCAGATGATTGCATTCCGGGAGACAGGCTTGATCGGGCTTGAGGACCCCGGCCGCCATCTGCCGGGGTTCACATTCCCTTGCGCCGGCCCCACCGCTCTTCCCGTCCCGGGCTTGGGTCTAGCCACGCCCCTAGCGCCACCTGCCAGGGGGTTGGGTCGCTGTACCTGGTTTACCACGCTAGGCCCGGAAATGGCCACACGTGCGGGTCCAGCCTCCCCGAAGCAGCCTTCCAAGTGGGCGTGAAGGCTGCTGGTTGCATTCCGGGAGACAGGCTTGATCGTGCTTGAGGACCCTGGCCGCCATCTTCTGGGGGTCACGTCCCCTTGCGCCGGCACCGCCCCTCTTCCCGGCCCGGGCTTGGGTCTAGCCACGCCACTAGCGCCACTCGTCCAGGGGTCGGGTCGCTGTACCTGGGTTACCACGCTAGGCCCGAAAAGGGACAAACGTTTGGGTCCAGCCTCCCCGAAGCAGCCTTCCAAGTGGGCGTGAAGGCTGCTGGTTGCATTCCTGGAGACAGGCTTGATCTGGCTTTAGGACCCCGGCCGACATTTGCTGGGGGTCACGTCCCCTTGCGCCGGCCCTGCCCATCTTCCCGGCCCGGGCTTGTGTCTAGCCACGCACCTAGCGCCACTGGTTCAGGGGTCGGGTCGCTGTACTTGGGTTACCACGCTAGGCTCGAAAAGGGCCACACGTGGGGGTCCAGCCTCCCCGAAGCAGCCTTCAGAGTGGGCGTGAAGGCTGCTGGTTGCATTCTGGGAGAAAGGATTGATCGTGCTTGAGGACGCTGGCCGCCATCTGCCAGGTGTCACGCCCCCTTGAGCCGGCCCCGAACCTCTTCCTGGCCCAGGCTTGGGTCTAGCAACGCCCCTAGCGCCACTGGCCCGGAGGTCGGGTCGCTGTACCTGGGTTACCACGCTAGGCCCGAAAAGGGCCACACGTGGGGGTCCAGCCTCCCCGAAGCAGCCTTCTGAGTGGGCGTGAAGGCTGCTGGTTGCATTCTGGGAGACAGGCTTGATCGGGCTTGAGGACCCAGGCCGCCATTTGCCGGGGATCACATCCCCTTGCGCCGGCCCCGCCCCTCTTCCCGGCCCAGGCTTGGGTCTAGCCACGCCCCTAGCGCCACTGGTCCAGGGGTCGGGTCGCTGTACCTGGGTTACCACGCGAGGTCCGAAAAGCGCCACACGTGGGGGTCCAGCCTCCCCGAAGCAGCCTTCCGAGTGGGCGTGAAGGCTGCTGGTTGCATTCTTGGAGACAGGCTTGATGTGGCTTGAGGACCCAGGCCGCCATCTGCCGGGGGTCACGTCCCCTTGCGCCGGCCCCGCCCCTCTTCCCAGCCCGGGCTTGGGTCTAGCCACGCCCCGAGCGCCACTCGTCCAGGGGTCGGGTCGCTGTACCTGGGTTACCACGCGAGGTCCGAAAAGCGCCACACGTGCTGGTCCAGCCTCCCCGAAGCAGCCTTCCGAGTGGGCGTGAAGGCTGCTGGTTGCATTCTTGGAGACAGGCTTGATCGGGCTTGAGGACCCCAGCTGCAATCTGCTGGAGGTCACGTTCCCTTTCGCCAGCCCCGCCCCTCTTCCCGGCCCTGGCTTGGGTCTAGCCACGCCCCTAGCGCCACTGGTCCAGGGGTCGGGTCGCTGTACCTGGGTTACCACGCTAGGCCCGAAAAGGGCCACACGTGGGGGTCCAGCCTCCCCGAAGCAGCCTTCCAAGTGGGCGTGAAGGCTGCTGGTTGCATTCTTGGAGACAGGCTTGATCGGGCTTGAGGACCCCAGCCGATATCTGCCGGGGGTCACGTCCCCTTGCGCCGGCCCCTCCTCTCTTTCTGGCCCGGGCTTGGGTCTAGCCACGCACCTAGCGCCACTGGTTCAGGGGTCGTGTCGCTGTACCTGGGTTACCACGCTAGGCCCGGAAAGGGCCACACGTGGGGGTCCAGCCTCCCTGAAGCAGCCTTCCGAGTGGGCGTGAAGGCTGCTGGTTGCATTCCAGATACAGGCTTGATCGGGCTTGAGGACCCCGGCTGCAATCTGCCGGGGGTCACGTCTCCTTGAGCCGGCCCCGCCCATCTTCCCGGCCCAGGCATGGGTCTAGCCACGCCGCTAGGGCCACCAGTCCAGGGGTCGGGTCTCTGTACCTGGGTTACCACGCTAGGCCCAAAAAGGGCCACACGTGGGGGGTCCAGCCTCCACGAAGCAGCCTTCCGAGTGGGCGTGAAGGCTGCTGGTTGCATCCCGGAAGACAGGCTTGATTGGGCTTGAGGACCCCGGCCGCCATCTGCAAGGGTTCACGTCCCCGCTCACCACCCCGCCCCTCTTCCCGGCCCAGGCTTGGGTCTAGCCACGCCCCTAGCGCCACCAGTTCAGGGGTCGGGTCGCTGTACCTGTGTTACCACGCTAGGCCCGAAAAGGGCCACACGTGGGGGTCCAGCCTCCCCGAAGCAGCCTTCCAAGTCGGCGTGAAGGCTGCTGGTTGCATTCCAGAAGACAGGCTTGATCTGGCTTGAGGACCCCGGCGGCC
This sequence comes from Ochotona curzoniae, assembly GCF_017591425.1. NCBI lineage: Eukaryota > Metazoa > Chordata > Mammalia > Lagomorpha > Ochotonidae > Ochotona > Ochotona curzoniae. The sequence continues at coordinate 10,772 of NW_024465596.1, read as the reverse complement.
ATCAGCAGGGGGCACGTCCCCTTTCGCCGGCCCCGCCCCTCTTAACGGCCCGGGCTTGGGTCTAGCCACGCCCCTAGAGCCACCTGTCCAGGGGTCGGGTTGCTGTACCTGGGTAACCACGCTAGGCCAAGAAAGGGCCACACGTGGGGGTCCAGCCTCGCCGAAGCAGCCTTCCAAGTGGGCCTGAAGGCTGCTGGTTGCATTCTTGGAGACAGGCTTGATCGGGCTTGAGGACCCCGGCCGCCATCTGCTGGGGGTCACGTCCCCTTGCCACGGCCCCGCCCCTCTTCCTGGCCAGGGCTTGGGTCTAGCCACGGCCCTAGCGCCACTGGCCCGGTGGTTGGGTCACTGTACCTGGGTTACCACGCTAGGCCCGAAAAGGGCCACACGTGGGGGGTCCAGCCTCCACGAAGCATCCTTCCGAGTGGGCGTGAAGGCTGCTGGTTGTATCCCGGAAGACAGGCTTGATTGGGCTTGAGGACCCCGGGCGCCATCTGCAGGGGTTCACGTCCCTGCTCACCAGCCCCGCCCCTCTTCCCGGCCCGGGCTTGGGTCTAGCCACGCCCATAGCGCCACTCGTCCAGGAGTTGGGTCGCTGTACGTGGGTTACCACGCTAGGCCCGAAAAGGGCCAAACGTTTGGGTCCAGCCTCACCCGAAGCAGCATTCTGAGTGTGCGTGAAGGCTGCTGGTTGCATTCTTGGAGACAGGCTTGATCTGGCTTGAGGACCCCGGCCGCCATCTGTTGGGGGTCATGTCCCCTTTTGCCGGCCCCGCCCATCTTCCCGGCCCGGGCTTGTGTCTAGCCACGCCCCTAGCGCCACCTGCCAGGGGGTCGGGTCACTGTACCTGGGTTACCACGCTAGGCCCGAAAAGGGCCACACGTGGGGGTCCAGCCTCCCCGAAGCAGCCTTCCAAGTGGGCGTGAAGGCTGCTGGTTGCATTCTTGGAGACAGGCTTGATCGTGCTTGAGGACCCCGGCTGCGATTTACCGGGGGTCACGTCCCTTTGCGCCGGCCACGCCCCTCTTCCCGGCCCAGGCTTGGGTCTAGCCACGCCCCTAGCGCCAGTGGCCCGGTGGTTGGGTTACCACGCGAGGTCCGAAAAGCGCCACACGTGGGGGTCCAGCCTCCCCGAAGCAGCCTTCCGAATGGACGTGAAGGCTGCTGGTAGCATTCCGGGAGACAGGCTTGATCTGGCTTGAGGACCCCGGCCGGCATCTGCTGGGGGTCACGTCCCTTTGCGCTGGCCCCGCCCCTCTTCCCGGTCCAGGCTTGGGTCTAGTCAGGCCCCTAGAGCCACCAGTCCAGGGGTCGGTTCGCTGAACCTGGGTTACCACGCTAGGCCCGGAAAGGGCCACACGTGGGGGTCCAGCCTCCCCGAAGCAGCCTTCCAATTGGGCGTGAAGGCTGCTGGTTGCATTCTTGGAGACAGGCTTGATCTTGCTTGAGGACCCCGGCTGCGATTTACCGGGGGTCACGTCCCCTTGCGCCGGCCCCGACCCTCTTCCCGGTCCAGGCTTGGGTCTAGCAACGCCCCTAGCGCCACTAGCCCGGAGGTCGGGTCGCTGTACCTGGGTTACAGCGATAGGCCCGAAAAGGGCCACACGTGGGGGGTCCAGCCTCCCCGAAGCAGCCTTCCGAGTGGGCGTGAAGGCTGCTGGTTGCATTCTGGGAGACAGGCTTGATCGGGCTTGAGGATCCCGGCCGCCATTTGCCGGGGGTCACATCCCCTTTCGCCGGCCCCGCCCCTCTTCCGGGCCCAGGCTTGGGTCTAGCCACGCCCCTAGCGCCACTGGTCCAGGGGTCGGGTCGCTGTACCTGGGTTACCACGCGAGGTCCGAAAAGCGCCACACGTGGGGGTCCAGCCTCCTCGAAGCAGCCTTCCAAGTGGGCCTGAAGGCTGCTGGTTGCATTCTGGGAGACAGGCTTGATGTGGCTTGAGGACCCCGGCCGCCATCTGCAGGGGGGTCACATCCCCTTGCGCCGGCCCCGCCCCTCTTCCCGGCCCAGGCTTGGGTCTAGCCACGCCCCTAGCGCCACTGGTCCAGGGGTCGGGTCGCTGTACCTGGGTTACCACGCTAGGCCCGGAAATGGCCACACGTGGGGGTCCAGCCTCCCCGAAGCAGCCTTCTGAGTGGGCGTTAAGGCTGCTGGATGCATTCTGGGAGACAGGATTGTTCGGGCTTGAGGACCCCGGCCGCCATGTGCTGGGGGTCACGTCCCCTTGCGCCGGCCCCGCCCATCTTCCCGGCCCGGGCTTGGGTCTAGCCACGCACCGAGCGCCACTGGCCCGGGGGCAGGTCTCTGTACCTGGGTTACAACGCTAGCCCCGTATAGGGCCACACGTGGGGGTCCAGTCTCTCCGAGGCAGCCTTCTGAGTGGGCGTGAAGGCTGCTGGTTGCATTCTTGGAGACAGGCTTGATCGGGCTTGAGGACCCCGGCTGCGATTTCCCGGCGGTCACATCCCCTTTCGCCAGCCCCGCCCCTCTTCCCGGCCCCGGCTTGGGTCTAGCCACGGCCCTAGCGCCACTGGTCCAGGGGTCGGGTTGCTGTACCTGGGTTACCACGCTAGGCCCGAAAAGGGCCACACGTGGGGGTACAGCCTCCCCGAAGCAGCCTTCCAAGTGGGCGTGAAGGCTGCTGGTTGCATTCTTGGAGACAGGCTTTATCGGGCTTGAGGACCCCAGCCGATATCTGCCGGGGGTCACGTCCCCTTGCGCCGGTCCCGCCTCTCTTCCTTGCCCGGGCTTGGGTCTAGCCACGGCCCTAGCGCCACTGGTCCAGGGGTCGGGTCGCTGTACCTGGGTTACCACGCTAGGCCCGAAAAGGGCCACACGTGGGGGGTCCAGCCTCCACGAAGCAGCCTTCCGAGTGGGCGTGAAGGCTGCTGGTTGCATCCAGGAAGACAGGCTTGATTGGGCTTGAGGACCCTGGCCGCCATCTGCAGGGGTTCACGTCCCCGCTCACCAGCCCCGCCCCTCTTCCCGGCCCGGGCTTGGGTCTAGCCACGCCCCTAGAGCCACCAGTCCAGGGGTCGGGTCGCTGTACCTGGGTTACCACGCTAGGCCCGGAAAGGGCCACACGTGCTGGTCCAGCCTCCCCGAAGCAGCCTTCTGAGTGGGCGTGAAGGCTACTGGTTGCTTTCCGGGAGACAGGCTTGATCTGGCTTGAGGACCCCGGCCGCCATCTGCAGGGGGTCACGTCCCCTTTCGCCGGCCCCGCCCCTCTTCCAGGCCCGGGCTTGGGTCTAGCCACGCCCCTAACGCCACCAGCCTTGGGGTCGGGTCACTGTACCTGGGTTACCACGCTAGGCCCGAAAAGGGCCACACGTGGGGGTCCAGCCTCCCCGAAGCAGCATTCTGAGTGGACGTGAAGGCTGCTGGTTGCATTCTTGGAGACAGGCTTGATCGCGCTTGAGGACCCCGGCCGCCATCTTCTGGGGGTCACATCCCCTTGCGCTGGCCCCGCCCCTCTTCCTGGCCCGGGCTTGGGTCTAGCCACGCCCCTAGCGCCACTGGCCCAGTGGTTGGGTCGCTGTACCTGTGTTACCACGCTAGGCCCAAAAAGGGCCACACGTGGGGTCCAGCCTCCCCGAAGCAGCCTTCCGAGTGGGCGTGAAGGCTGCTGGTTGCATTCCAGATGCAGGCTTAATCGGGCTTGAGGACACCGGCTGCAATCTGACGGGGGTCACGTCTCCTTGCGCCGGCCCCACCCTTCTTCCCGGCCCAGGCTTGGGTCTAGCAATGCCCCTAGCGCCACTGGCCCAGTTGTTGGGTCGCTGTACCTGGGTTACCACGCTAGGCCCGGAAAGGGCCACACGTGGGGGTCCAGCCTCCCCGAAGCAGCCTTCCAAGTGGGCGTGAAGGCTGCTGGTTGCATTCTTGGAGACAGGCTTGATTGGGCTTGAGTACCCCGGCCGCCATCAGCAGGGGGGCACGTCCCCTTTCGCCGGCCCCGCCCCTCTTCACGGCCCGGGCTTGGGTCTAGCCACGCCCCTAGAGCCACCAGTCCAGGGGTCGGTTCGCTGTACCTGGGTAACCACGCTAGGCCAGGAAAGGGCCACACGTGGGGGTCCAGCCTCCCCGAAGCAGCCTTCCAAGTGTGCGTGAAGGCTGCTGGTTGCATTCTGGGAGACAGGCTTGATCGGGCTTGAGGACCCCGGCCGCCATCTGCTGGGGGTCACGTCCCCTGCCACGGCCCCGCCCCTCTTCCCGGCCAGGGCTTGGGTCTAGCCACGGCCCTAGTGCCACTGGAACGGGGGTCGGGTCACTGAACCTGGGTTACCACGCTAGGCCCGAAAAGGGCCACACGTGGGGGGTCCAGCCTCCACGAAGCAGCCTTCCGAGTGGGCGTGAAGGCTGCTGGTTGCATCCAGGAAGACAGGCTTGATTGGGCTTGAGGACCCCGGCCGCCATCTGCAGGGGTTCACGTCCCCGCTCACCAGCCCCGCCCCTCTTCCCGGCCCGGGCTTGGGTCTAGCCACGCCCCTAGAGCCACCAGTCCAGGGGTCGGGTCGCTGTACCTGGGTTACCACGCTAGGCCCGAAAAGGGCCACACGTGGGGGGTCCAGCCTCCACGAAGCAGCCTTCCGAGTGGGCGTGAAGGCTGCTGGTTGCATCCAGGAAGACAGGCTTGATTGGGCTTGAGGACCCTGGCCGCCATCTGCAGGGGTTCACGTCCCCGCTCACCAGCCCCGCCCCTCTTCCCGGCCCGGGCTTGGGTCTAGCCACGCCCCTAGAGCCACCAGTCCAGGGGTCGGGTCGCTGTACCTGGGTTACCACGCTAGGCCCGGAAAGGGCCACACGTGCTGGTCCAGCCTCCCCGAAGCAGCCTTCTGAGTGGGCGTGAAGGCTACTGGTTGCTTTCCGGGAGACAGGCTTGATCTGGCTTGAGGACCCCGGCCGCCATCTGCAGGGGGTCACGTCCCCTTTCGCCGGCCCCGCCCCTCTTCCAGGCCCGGGCTTGGGTCTAGCCACGCCCCTAACGCCACCAGCCTTGGGGTCGGGTCACTGTACCTGGGTTACCACGCTAGGCCCGAAAAGGGCCACACGTGGGGGTCCAGCCTCCCCGAAGCAGCATTCTGAGTGGACGTGAAGGCTGCTGGTTGCATTCTTGGAGACAGGCTTGATCGCGCTTGAGGACCCCGGCCGCCATCTTCTGGGGGTCACATCCCCTTGCGCTGGCCCCGCCCCTCTTCCTGGCCCGGGCTTGGGTCTAGCCACGCCCCTAGCGCCACTGGCCCAGTGGTTGGGTCGCTGTACCTGTGTTACCACGCTAGGCCCAAAAAGGGCCACACGTGGGGTCCAGCCTCCCCGAAGCAGCCTTCCGAGTGGGCGTGAAGGCTGCTGGTTGCATTCCAGATGCAGGCTTGATCGGGCTTGAGGACCCCGGCTGCAATCTGACGGGGGTCACGTCTCCTTGCGCCGGCCCCACCCTTCTTCCCGGCCCAGGCTTGGGTCTAGCAATGCCCCTAGCGCCACTGGCCCAGTTGTTGGGTCGCTGTACCTGGGTTACCACGCTAGGCCCGGAAAGGGCCACACGTGGGGGTCCAGCCTCCCCGAAGCAGCCTTCCAAGTGGGCGTGAAGGCTGCTGGTTGCATTCTTGGAGACAGGCTTGATTGGGCTTGAGTACCCCGGCCGCCATCAGCAGGGGGGCATGTCCCCTTTCGCCGGCCCCGCCCCTCTTCACGGCCCGGGCTTGGGTCTAGCCACGCCCCTAGAGCCACCAGTCCAGGGGTCGGTTCGCTGTACCTGGGTAACCACGCTAGGCCAGGAAAGGGCCACACGTGGGGGTCCAGCCTCCCCGAAGCAGCCTTCCAAGTGTGCGTGAAGGCTGCTGGTTGCATTCTGGGAGACAGGCTTGATCGGGCTTGAGGACCCCGGCCGCCATCTGCTGGGGGTCACGTCCCCTGCCACGGCCCCGCCCCTCTTCCCGGCCAGGGCTTGGGTCTAGCCACGGCCCTAGTGCCACTGGAACGGGGGTCGGGTCACTGAACCTGGGTTACCACGCTAGGCCCGAAAAGGGCCACACGTGGGGGGTCCAGCCTCCACGAAGCAGCCTTCCGAGTGGGCGTGAAGGCTGCTGGTTGCATCCAGGAAGACAGGCTTGATTGGGCTTGAGGACCCCGGCCGCCATCTGCAGGGGTTCACGTCCCCGCTCACCAGCCCCGCCCCTCTTCCCGGCCCGGGCTTGGGTCTAGCCACGCCCCTAGAGCCACCAGTAGAGGGGTCGGGTCGCTGTACCTGGGTTACCACGCTAGGCCCGAAAAGGGCCACACGTGGGGGTCCAGCCTCCCCGAAGCAGCCTTCTGAGTGGGCGTGAAGGCTGCTGGTTGCTTTCCGGGAGACAGGCTTGATCTGGCTTGAGGACCCCGGCCGCCATCTGCAGGGGGTCACGTCCCCTTTCGCCGGCCCCGCCCCTCTTCCAGGCCCGGGCTTGGGTCTAGCCACGCCCCTAACGCCACCAGCCTTGGGGTCGGGTCACTGTACCTGGGTTACCACACTAGGCCCGAAAAGGGCCACACGTGGGGGTCCAGTCTCCCCGAAGCAGCCTTCTGAGTGGACGTGAAGGCTGCTGGTTGCATTCCGGGAGACAGGCTTGATCGGGCTTGAGGACCCCGGCCGCCATCTGCTGGGGTCACGTCCCCTTGCGCCGGCCCCGCCCCTCTTCCCGGCCCGGGCTTGGGTCTAGCCACGCCCCTAGCGCCACTGGCCCAGTGGTTGGGTCGCTGTACCTGTGTTACCACGCTAGGCCCAAAAAGGGCCACACGTGGGGTCCAGCCTCCTCGAAGCAGCCTTCCGAGTGGGCGTGAAGGCTGCTGGTTGCATTCCAGATACAGGCTTGATCGGGCTTGAGGACCCCGGCTGCAATCTGCCGGGGGTCATGTCTCCTTGCGCCCGGCCCCGCCCTTCTTCCCGGCCCAGGCTTGGGTCTAGCCACGCCCCAGGCGCCACCAGTCCAGTGGTTGGGTCGCTGTACCTGGGTCACCACGCTAGGCTTGAAAAGTGCCACACGTTGGGGGTCCAGCCTCCCCGAAGCAGCCTTCCCAGTTAGCAGGAAGGCTGCCGGTTGCTTTCCGGGAGACAGGCTTGATCTGGCTTGAGGACCCCGGCCGCCATCTGCAGGGGGTCACGTCCCCTTTCGCCGGCCCCGCCCCTCTTCCCAGCCCGGGCTTGGGTCTAGCCACGCCCCTAGGGCCACTGGCCCGGGGGTCGGGTTGCTGTACCTGGGTTACCACGCTAGGCCCGAAAAGGGCCACACGTGGGGGTCCAGCCTCCCCGAAGCAGCATTACGAGGAGGCGTAAAGGCTGCTGGTTGCATTCTTGGAGACAGGCTTGATCGGGCTTGAGGACCCCGGCCGCCATTTGCAGGGGGTCACGTCCCCTTGCCCCGGCCCAGCCCCTCTTCCAGGCCCGGGCTTGGGTCTAGCCACGCCCCTAGGGCCACTGGCCCGGGGGTCGGGTTGCTGTACCTGGGTTACCACGCTAGGCCCGAAAAGGGCCACACGTGGGGGTCCAGCCTCCCCAAGGAGCCTTCCAAGTGAGCGTGAAGGCTGCTGGTTGCATTCTTGGAGATAGGCTTGATCTGGCTTGAGGACCCCGGTCGCCATCTTCTGGGGGTCACGTCCCCTTGCGCCGGCCCCGCCCCTCTTTCCAGCCCAGGCTTGGGTCTAGCCACGCCCCTAGCGCCACTGGTCCAGGGGTCGGGTCGCTGTACCTGTGTTACCACGCGAGGTCTGAAAAGCGCCACACGTGGGGGTCCAGCCTCCCCGAAGCAGCCTTCCGAGTGGGCGTGAAGGCTGCTGGTTGCATTCTTGGAGACAGGCTTGATGTGGCTTGAGGACCCAGGCCGCCATCTGCTGGGGGTCATGTCCCCGCGCGCCGGCCCCACTCCTCTTCCCGGCCCAGGCTTGGGTCTAGCCACGCCCCTAGCGCCACTGGTCCAGGGGTCGGGTCGCTGTACCTGGGTTACCATGCTAGGCCCGGAAAGGGCCACACGTGGGGGTCCAGCCTCCCCGAAGCAGCCTTCTGAGTGGGCGTGAAGGCTGCAGGATGCATTCTGGGAGACAGGATTGATCGGGCTTGAGGACCCAGGCCGCCATCTGCTGGGGGTCATGTCCCCGTGCGCCGGCCCCGCCCCTCTTCCCAGCCCGGGCTTGGGTCTAGCCACGCCCCGAGCGCCACTGGCCCGGGGGTCAGGTCTCTGTACCTGGGTTACAATGCTAGCCCAGTATAGGGCCACACGTGGGGGTCCAGTCTCTCCGAGGCAGCCTTCTGAGTGGGCGTGAAGGCTGCTGGTTGCATTCTTGGAGACAGGCTTGATCGGGCTTGAGGACCCCGGCTGCAATCTGCCGGAGGTCACGTCCCCTTGCGCCGGCCCCGCCCCTCTTCCTGGCCCGGGCTTGGGTCTAGCCACGACCCTAGCGCCACTGGTCCAGGGGTCGGGTCGCTGTACCTGGGTTACCACGCTAGGCCCGAAAAGGGCCAAACGTTTGGGTCCAGCCTCCCCGAAGCAGCCTTCCAAGTGGGCGTGAAGGCTGCTGGTTGCATTCTTGGAGACAGGCTTGATCGGGCTTGAGGACCCCAGCCGATATCTGCCGGGGGTCACATCCCCTTGCGCCGGCCCCGCCTCTCTTCCTGGCCCGGGCTTGGGTCTAGCCACGCACCTAGCGCCACGGGTTCAGGGGTCGGGTCGCTGTACCTGGGTTACCATGCTAGGCCCGGAAACGGCCACACGTGGGGGTCCAGCCTCCCCGAAGCAGCCTTCCGAATGGACGTGAAGGCTGTTGGTTGCATTCCGGGAGACAGGCTTGATCGGGCTTGAGGACCCCGGCCGCCATCTGCTGGGGGTCACGTCCCTTTGCGCCGGCCCCGCCCCTCTTTCCGGCCCAGGCTTGGGTCTAGCCACGCCCCTAGAGCCACCAGTCCAGGGGTCGGGTCGCTGTACCTGGGTTACCACGCTAGGCCCGGAAAGGGCCACACGTGGGGGGTCAGGCCTCCCCGAAGCAGCCTTCCAATTGGGCGTGAAGGCTGCTGTTTGCATTCTTGGAGACAGGCTTGATCTGGCTTGTGGACCAAGGCCGCCATCTTCTGTGGGTCACGTCCCCTTGCGCTGGCCCCGCCCCTCTTCCTATCCAGGGCTTGGGTCTAGCCACGCCCCTAGCGCCACTGGCCCAGTGGTTGGGTCGCTGTACCTGTGTTACCACGCTAGGCCCTAAAAGGGCCACACGTGGTGTCCAGCCTCCCCGAAGCAGCCTTCCGAGTGGGCGTGAAGGCTGCTGGTTGCATTCTTGGAGACAGGCTTGATCGTGCTTGAGGACCAAGGCCGATATCTGCTGGGGGTCATGTCCCCGCGCACCGGCCCCGCCCATCTTCCCGGCCCAGGCTTGGGGCTAGCCACGCCCCTAGCGCCACCAGTCCAGGGGTCGGGTCGCTGTACCTGGGTTACCACGCTAGGCCCGAAAAGGGCCACACGTGGGGGTCCAGCCTCCACGAAGCAGCCTTCCGAGTGGGCGTGAAGGCTGCTGGTTGCATTATTGGAGACAGGCTTGATTGGGCTTGAGGACCCCGGCCGCCATCTGCAGGGGTTCACGTCCCCGCTCACCAGCCCCGCCCCTCTTCCCGGCCCAGGCTTGGGTCTAGCCACGCCCCTAGCGCCACCAGTTCAGGGGTCGGGTCGCTGTACCTGTGTTACCACGCTAGGCCCGAAAAGGGCCACACGTGGGGGTCCAGCCTCCCCGAAGCAGCCTTCCAAGTGGGCGTGAAGGCTGCTGGTTGCATTCCAGAAGACAGGCTTGATCGGGCTTGAGGACCCCGGCAGCCATCTGCTGGGGGTCACGTCCCCTTGCCACGGCCCCGCCCCTCTTCCTGGCCAGGGCTTGGGTCTAGCCACGGCCCTAGCGCCACTGGCCCGGTGGTTGGGTCACTGTACCTGGGTTACCACGCTAGGCCCGAAAAGGGCCACACGTGGGGGGTCCAGCCTACACGAAGCAGCCTTCCGAGTGGGTGTGAAGGCTGCTGGTTGTATCCCGGAAGACAGGCTTGATTGGGCTTGAGGACCCTGGGCGCCCTCTGCAGGGGTTCACGTCCCCGCTCACCAGCCCCGCCCCTCTTCCCGGCCCAGGCTTGGGTCTAGCCACGCCCCTAGCGCCCGTGGCCCGGTGGTTGGGTTACCACGCGAGGTCCGGAAAGGGCCACACGTGGGGGTCCAGCCTCCCCGAAGCAGCCTTCTGAGTGGACGTTAAGGCTGCTGGATGGATTCTGAGAGACAGGATTGTTCGGGCTTGAGGACCCCGGCCGCCATCTGCTGGGGGTCACATCCCCTTGCGCCGGCCCCGCCCCTCTTCCCGGCCCAGGCTTGGGTCTAGCCACGCCCCTAGAGCCACCAGTCCAGGGGTCGGCTCGGGGTACCTGTGTTACCACGCTAGGCCCGGAAAGGGCCACACGTGTGGGTCCAGTCTCCCCGAAGCAGCCTTCTGAGTGGGCATGAAGGCTGCTGGTTGCATTCTTGGAGACAGGCTTGATCGGGCTTGAGGACCCCAGCCGATATCTGCCGGCAGTCACGTCCCCTTGCATCTGCCCCGCCCCTCTTCCCGGCCCGGGCTTGGGTCTAGCCACGGCCCTAGCGCCACTGGTCCAGGGGTCGGGTTGCTGTACCTGGGATACCACGCTAGGCCCGAAAAGGGCCACACGTGGGGGTCCAGCCTCCCCGAAGCAGCCTTCCAAGTGGGCGTGAAGGCTGCTAGTTGCATTCTTGGAGACAGGCTTGAT
>NW_024465595.1:0-103207 GCF_017591425.1 Ochotona curzoniae | reverse complement strand
GCCCTTTTCGGGCCTATCGCTGTAACCCAGGTACAGCGACCCGACCTCCGGGCTAGTGGCGCTAGGGGCGTTGCTAGACCCAAGCCTGGGCCGGGAAGAGGGTCGGGGCCGGCGCAAGGGGACGTGACCCCCGGTAAATCGCAGCCGGGGTCCTCAAGCAAGATCAAGCCTGTCTCCAAGAATGCAACCAGCAGCCTTCACGCCCAATTGGAAGGCTGCTTCGGGGAGGCTGGACCCCCACGTGTGGCCCTTTTCGGGCCTAGCGTGGTAACCCAGGTACAGCGAACTGACCCCTGGACTGGTGGCTCTAGGGGCCTGACTAGACCCAAGCCTGGGCCGGGAAGAGGGGCGGGGCCAGCGCAAAGGGACGTGACCCCCAGCAGATGGCGGCCGGGGTCCTCAAGCCAGATCAAGCCTGTCTCCCGGAATGCATCCAGCAGCCTTCACGCCCACTCAGAATGCTGCTTCGGGGAGGCTGGACCCCCACGTGTGGCCCTTTCGGGCCTAGCGTGGTAACCCAGGTACAGCGACCCAACCCCTGCACGAGTGGCGCTAGGGGCGTGGCTAGACCCAAGGCTGGGCCGGGAAGAGGGGCGGGGCTGGCGCGCGGGGACATGACCCCTAGCATATGGTGGCCTGGGTCCTTAAGCCACATCAAGCCTGTATCCAAGAATGCAACCAGCAGCCTTCACGCCCACTCAGAAGGCTGCTTCGGGGAGGCTGGACCCCCACGTGTGGCCCTTTCCGGTCCTAGCGTGGTAACCCAGGTACAGCGACCCGGCCCCTGGACCAGTGGCGCTAGGGGCGTGGCTAGACCCAAGCCTGGGTAGGGAAGAGAGGCGGGGCAGGCGCAAGGGAATGTGACCCCCGGCAAATGGCGGCCGGGGTCCTCAATTCCGATCAAGCCTGTCTCCAAGAATGCAACCAGCAGCCTTCACGCCCACTCGGAAGGCTGCTTCGGGGAGGCTGGACCCCCCACGTGTGGCACTTTTCAGGCCTAGCGTGGTAACCCAGGTACAACGACACAACCACCTGGACCAGTGGCGCTAGGGGCGTGGCTAGACCCAAGCCCGGGCCGGGAAGATGGTCGTGGCCGGGGCGTGGCGACATGACCACGAGAAGATGGCCGCCGGGGTCCTCAAGCCCGATCAAGCCTGTCTCCCAGAATGCATCCAGCAGCCTTCACGCCCACTCAGAAGGCTGCTTCGGGGAGGCTGGACCCCCACGTGTGGCCCTTTTCGGGCCTAGCGTGGTAACCCAGGTACAGCGACCCAACTCCTGGACGAGTGGCGCTAGGGGCGTGGCTAGACCCAAGCCTGGGCCGGGAAGAGGGGCGGGGCCGGCGGAAGGGGACGTGACCCCCGGCAGATATCGGCTGTGGTCCTCAAGGCACATCAAGCCTGTCTCCAAGAATGCAATCAGCAGCCTTCACGCCCACTTGGAAGGCTGCTTCGGGGAGGCTGGACCCCCACGTGTGGCCCTTTCCGGGCTTAGCATGGTAACCCAAGTACAGCGACCCGACCCCTGCACGAGTGGCGCTAGGGGCGTGGCTAGACCCAAGCCCGGGCCAGGAAGAGGGGCGGGGCCTGCGCAAGGGGACGTGACCCCCAGCAGATGTCGGCCGGGGTCCTCAAGCCACATCAAGCCTGTCTCCAAGAATGCAACCAGCAGCCTTCACGCCCACTCAGAAGGATGCTTCGGGGAGGCTGGACCCCCACGTGTGGCCCTTTCCGGGCCTAGCGTGGTAACCCAGGTACAGCGACACGACCCCTGGACGAGTGGCGCTAGGGGCGTGGCTAGACCCAAGCCCTGGCCGGGAAGATGGGCGGGGCCGGCGCAAGGGGACATGACCCCCAGCAGATGGCAGCCTGGGTCAAGCCACATCAAGCCTGTCTCCAAGAATGCAACCAGCAGCCTTCACGCCCACTCAGAAGGCTGCTTCGAGGAGGCTGGACCCCCACGTGTGGCGCTTTTCGGACCTCGCGTGGTAACCCAGGTACAGCGACCCAACCTCGTGGACCAGTGGCGCTAGGGGCGTGGCTAGACCCAAGCCTGGGCCGGGAAGAGGGGCGTGGCCGGCGCAAGGGAATGTGACCCCCGGCAGATATCGGCTGTGGTCCTCAAGTCCGATCAAGCCTGTCTCCAAGAATGCAACCAGCAGCCTTCACGCCCACTCGGAATGCTGCTTCGGGGAGGCTGGACCCCCCACGTGTGGCACTTTTCAGGCCTAGCGTGGTAACCCAGGCACAGCGACCCAACCACCTGGACCAGTGGCGCTAGGGGCGTGGCTAGACCCAAGCCCGGGCCGGGAAGAGGGGTGGGGCCGGCGAAAGGGGACGTGACCCCCAGCAGATTGCAGCAGGCGTCCTCAAGCCCGATCAAGCCTGTCTCCAAGAATGCAACCAGCAGCCTTCACGCCCACTCGGAAGGCTGCTTAGGGGTGGCTGGACCCCCACGTGTGTCCCTTTCCGGGCCTAGTGTGGTAACCCAAGTACAGCGACCCGACCCCTGGACCAGTGGCGCTAGGGGCGTGGCTAGACCCAAGCCCGGGCCAGGAAGAGGGGCGGGGCCGGCGCAAGGGGACGTGACCCCCGGCAGATATCGGCTGTTGTCCTCAAGCCACATCAAGCCTGTCTCCAAGAATGCAATCAGCAGCCTTCACGCCCACTTGGAAGGCTGCTTCAGGGAGGCTGGACCCCAACGTGTGGCACTTTTCAAGCCTAGCGTGGTAACCCAGGTACAGCGACCCAACCACCTGGACCAGTGGCGCTAGCGGCGTGGCTAGACCCAAGCCCGGGCCGGGAAGAGGGGCGGGGTTGTTGCGCGGGTACGTGACTCCCTGCAGATGGCGGCCGGGGTCCTCAAGTCAGATCAAGCCTGTCTCCCAAATGCAATCAGCTGCCTTCACGTCCATTCGGAAGGCTGCTTCGGGGAGGCTGGACCCCCACGTGTGGCCGTTTCCGGGCCTAGCATGGTAACCCAGGTACAGCGACCCGACCCCTGAACCAGTGGCGCTAGGTGCGTGGCTAGACCCAAGCCTGGCCAGGAAGAGAGGCGGGGCCGGCGCAAGGGGACGCGACCCCCGGCAGATATCGGCCGGGGTCCTCAAGCCCGATCAAGCCTGTCTCCAAGAATGCAACCAGCAGCCTTCACGCCCACTTGGAAGGCTGCTTCGGGGAGGCTGGACCCCCACGTGTGGCACTTTTCGGCCCTGCGTGGTAACCCAGGTACAGCGACCCGACTCCTGGACGAGTGGCGCTAGGGGCGTGGCTAGACACAAGCCCGGGCCGGGATGATGGGCGGGGCCGGCGCAAGGGGACATGACCTTTGGCAGATATCGGCTGTGGTCCTCAAGCCAGATCAAGCCTGTCTCCAAGAATGCAACCAGCAGCCTTCACGCCCACTCGGAAGGCTGCTTCGGGGAGGCTGGACCCCCCACGTGTGGCCGTTTTCGGGCCTATCGCTGTAACCCAGGTACCCCGAGCCGACCTCCAGGCCAGTGGCGCTAGGGGCGTTGCTAGACCCAAGCCCGGGCCGGGAAGAGGGGCGGGGCCGGCGCAAGTGGACGTGACACCCAGCAGATGGCGGCCGGGGTCCTCAAGCACGATCAAGCCTGTCTCCCGGAATGCAACCAGTAGCCTTCACGCCCACTTGGAAGGCTGCTTCGGGGAGGCTGGACCCCCACGTGTGGCCCTTTCCGGGCCTAGCATGGTAACCCAAGTACAGCGACCTGACCCCTGAACCAGTGGCGCTAGTGGCGTTGCTAGACCCAAGCCTGCGCCGGGAAGAGGGGCGGGGCCGGCGCAAGGGGACGTGACACCCGGCAGATGGCGGCCAGCGTCCTCAAGCCCGATCAAGCCTGTCTCCTGGAATGCAACCAGCAGCCTTCACGCCCACTCAGAATGCTGATTCGGGGTGGCTGGACCCCCACGTGTGGCCCTTTCCGGGCCTAGCGTGGTAACCCAGGTACAGCGACCCAACCCCTGCACGAGTGGCGCTAGGGGCGTGGCTAGACCCAAGCCTTGGCCGGGAAGAGGGGCGGGGCTGGTGCGAGGGGACATGACCCCTAGCAGATGGTGGCCTGGGTCCTTAAGCCACATCAAGCCTGTATCCAAGAATGCAACCAGCAGCCTTCACGCCCACTCAGAAGGCTGCTTCGGGGAGGCTGGACCCCCACGTGTGGCCCTTTTCGGGCCTAGCGTGGTAACCCAGGTACAGCGACCCAAATCCTGGACGAGTGGCGCTAGGGGCGTGGCTAGACCCAAGCCCGGGCCGGGAAGAGGGGCGGGGCCGGCGCAAGGGGACGTGACCCCCGGCAGATATCGGCTGTGGTCCTCAAGCCCGATCAAGCCTGTCTCCAAGAATGCAACCAGCAGCCTTCACGCCCACTTGGAAGGCTGCTTCGGGGAGGCTGGACCCCCACGTGTGGCCCTTTTCGGGCCTAGCGTGGTAACCCAGGTACAGCGACCCAAATCCTGGACGAGTGGCGCTAGGGGCGTGGCTAGACCCAAGCCCGGGCCGGGAAGAGGGGCGGGGCCGGCGCAAGGGGACGTGACCCCCGGCAGATATCGGCTGTGGTCCTCAAGCCCGATCAAGCCTGTCTCCAAGAATGCAACCAGCAGCCTTCACGCCCACTTGGAAGGCTGCTTCGGGGAGGCTGGACCCCCACGTGTGGCCCTTTCCGGGCCTAGCATGGTAACAAAAGTACAGCGACCCAACCCTTTACGAGTGGCGCTAGGGGCGTGGCTAGACCCAAGCCCGGGCCAGGAAGAGGGGTGGGGCCTGCGCAAGGGGACGTAACCCCCAGGAGATGGCGGCCTGTGTCCTCAAGCCACATCAAGCCTGTCTCCAAGAATGCATCCAGCAGCCTTCACGCCCACTCAGAAGGATGCTTCGGGGAGGCTGGACCCCCACGTGTGGCCCTTTCCGGGCCTAGCGTGGTAACCCAGGTACAGCGACCCGACCCCTGGACGAGTGGCGCTAGGGGCGTGGCTAGACCCAAGCCTGGGCCGGGAAGAGGAGTGGGGCCGGCGCAAGGGGACATGACCCCCAGCAGATGGCAGCCTGGGTCCTCAAGCCACATAAAGCCTGTCTCCAAGAATGCAACCAGCAGCCTTCACGCCCACTCAGAAGGCTGCTTCGAGGAGGCTGGACCCCCACGTGTGGCGCTTTTCGGACCTCGCGTGGTAACCCAGGTACAGCGACCCAACCACGTGGACCAGTTGCACTAGGGGCGTGGCTAGACCCAAGCCTGGGCCGGGAAGAGGGGCGGGGCCGGCACAAGGGGATGTGACCCCCGGCAAATGGCGGCCGGGGTCCTCAAGTCCGATCAAGCCTGTCTCCCAGAATGCAACCAGCAGCCTTCACGCCCACTCGGAATGCTGCTTCGGGGAGGCTGGACCCCCCACGTGTGGCACTTTTCAGGCCTAGCGTGGTAACCCAGGTACAGCGACCCAACCACCTGGACCAGTGGCGCTAGGGGAGTGGCTAGACCCAAGCCCGGGCCGGGAAGAGGGGCGGGTCGGCGAAAGGGGACGTGACCCCCGGCAGATTGCAGCCGGCGTCCTCAAGCCCGATCAAGCCTGTCTCTCAGAATGCAACCAGCAGCCTTCACGCCCACTCTGAAGGCTGCTTCGGGTTGGCTGGACCCCCACGTGTGGCCCTTTCCGGGCCTAGCATGGTAACCCAAGTACAGCGACCCGACCCCTGGACCAGTGGCGCTAGGGGCGTGGCTAGACCCAAGCCCGGGCCAGGAAGAGGGGCGGGGCCGGCGCAAGGGGACGTGACCCCCGGCAGATATCGGCTGTTGTCCTCAAGCCACATCAAGCCTGTCTCCAAGAATGCAATCAGCAGCCTTCACGCCCACTTGGAAGGCTGCTTCGGGGAGGCTGGACCCCAACGTGTGGCACTTTTCAAGCCTAGCGTGGTAACCCTTGTACAACGACCCAACCACCTGGACCAGTGGCGCTAGGGGCGTGGCTAGACCCAAGCCCGGGCCGGGAAGAGGGGCGGGGTTGTTGCGCGGGTACGTGACTCCCTGCAGATGGTGGCCGGGGTCCTCTAGCCCAATCAAGCCTGTCTCCAAGAATGCAACCAGCAGCCTTCACGCCCACTTGGAAGGCTGCTTCGGGGAGGCTGGACCCCCACGTGTGGCACTTTTCGGGCCTAGCGTGGTAACCCAGGTACAGCGACCCGACTCCTGGACGAGTGGCGCTAGGGGCGTGGCTAGACACAAGCCCGGGCCGGGAAGATGGGCGGGGCCGGCGCAAGGGGACATGACCTTTGGCAGATATCGGCTGTGGTCCTCAAGCCAGATCAAGCCTGTCTCCAAGAATGCAACCAGCAGCCTTCACGCCCACTTGGAAGGCTGCTTCGGGGAGGCTGGACCCCCCACGTGTGGCCCTTTTCGGGCCTATCGCTGTAACCCAGGTACCCCGAGCCGACCTCCAGGCCAGTGGCGCTAGGGGCGTTGCTAGACCCAAGCCCGGGCCGGGAAGAGGGGCGGGGCCGGCGCAAGTGGACGTGACACCCAGCAGATGGCGGCCGGGGTCCTCAAGCACGATCAAGCCTGTCTCCCAGAATGCAACCAGTAGCCTTCACGCCCACTCGGAAGGCTGCTTCGGGGAGGCTGGACCCCCACGTGTGGCCCTTTCCGGGCCTAGCATGGTAACCCAAGTACAGCGACCCGACCCCTGAACCAGTGGCGCTAGGGGCGTTGCTAGACCCAAGCCTGCGCCGGGAAGAGGGGCGGGGCCGGCGCAAGGGGACGTGACACCCGGCAGATGGCGGCCAGCGTCCTCAAGCACGTTCAAGCCTGTCTCCCGGAATGCAACCAGCAGCCTTCACGCCCACTCAGAATGCTGCTTCGGGGTGGCTGGACCCCCACGTGTGGCCCTTTCCGGGCCTAGCGTGGTAACCCAGGTACAGCGACCCAACCCCTGCACGAGTGGCGCTAGGGGCGTGGCTAGACCCAAGCCTGGGCCGGGCAGAGGGGCGGGGCTGGCGCGCGGGGACATGACCCCTAGCAGATGGTGGCCTGGGTCCTTAAGCCACATCAAGCCTGTATCCAAGAATGCAACCAGCAGCCTTCACGCCCACTCAGAAGGCTGCTTCGAGGAGGCTGGACCCCCACGTGTGGCGCTTTTTGGACCTCGCGTGGTAACCCCGGTACAGCGACCCAACCACGTGGACCAGTTGCGCTAGGGGCGTGGCTAGACCCAAGCCTGGGCCGGGAAGAGGGGCGGGGCCGGCACAAGGGGATGTGACCCACGGCAAATGGCGGCCGGGGTCCTCAAGTCCGATCAAGCCTGTCTCCAAGAATGCAACCAGCAGCCTTCACGCCCACTCGGAATGCTGCTTCGGGGAGGCTGGACCCCCCACGTGTGGCACTTTTCAGGCCTAGCGTGGTAACCCAGGTACAGCGACCCAACCACCTGGACCAGTGGCGCTAGGGGCGTGGCTAGACCCAAGCCCGGGCCGGGAAGAGGGGCGGGTCGGCGAAAGGGGACGTGACCCCCGGCAGATTGCAGCCGGCGTCCTCAAGCCCGATCAAGCCTGTCTCTCAGAATGCAACCAGCAGCCTTCACGCCCACTCTGAAGGCTGCTTCGGGTTGGCTGGACCCCCACGTGTGTCCCTTTCCGGGCCTAGCATGGTAACCCAAGTACAGCGACCCGACCCCTGGACCAGTGGCGCTAGGGGCGTGGCTAGACCCAAGCCCGGGCCAGGAAGAGGGGCGGGGCCGGCGCAAGGGGACGTGACCCCCGGCAGATATCGGCTGTTGTCCTCAAGCCACATCAAGCCTGTCTCCAAGAATGCAATCAGCAGCCTTCACGCCCACTTGGAAGGCTGCTTCGGGGAGGCTGGACCCCAACGTGTGGCACTTTTCAAGCCTAGCGTGGTAACCCAGGTACAACGACCCAACCACCTGGACCAGTGCCGCTAGGGGCGTGGCTAGACCCAAGCCCGGGCCGGGAAGAGGGGCGGGGTTGTTGCGCGGGTACGTGACTCCCTGCAGATGGTGGCCGGGGTCCTCAAGCCCAATCAAGCCTGTCTCCAAGAATGCAACCAGCAGCCTTCACGCCCACTTGGAAGGCTGCTTCGGGGAGGCTGGACCCCACGTGTGGCCCTTTTCGGGCCTAGCGTGGTAACCCAGGTACAGCGACCCGACCCCTGGACCAGTGGCGCTAGGGGCGTGGCTAGACCCAAGCCTGGGCCAGGAAGAGGGGTGGGGCCGGCGAAAGGCGCGTGAACCCCAGCAGATGGCGGCCGGGGTCCTCAAGTCAGATCAAGCCTGTCTCCCAAATGCAATCAGCTGCCTTCACGTCCACTCAGAATGCTGCTTCGGGGAGGCTGGACCCCCACGTGTGGCCCTTTCCTGGCCTAGCATGGTAACCCAGGTACAGCGACCCAACCCCTGCACGAGTGGCGCTAGGGGCGTGGCTAGACCCAAGCCTGGGCCGGGAAGAGGGGCGGGGCTGGCGCGCGGGGCATGACCCCTAGCAGATGGTGGCCTGGGTCCTTAAGCCACATCAAGCCTGTATCCAAGAATGCAACCAGCAGCCTTCACGCCCACTTGGAAGGCTGCTTCGGGGAGGCTGGACCCCCACGTGTGGCCCTTTTCGGGCCTAGCGTGGTAACCCAGGTACAGCGACCCGACTCCTGGACGAGTGGCACTAGGGGCGTGGCTAGACCCAAGCCCGGGCCGGGAAGAGGGGCGGGGCCTGCGCAAGGGGACATGACCCCCAGCAGATGGCAGCCTGGGTCCTCAAGCCACATCAAGCCTGTCTCCAAGAATGCAACCAGCAGCCTTCACGCCCACTTGGAAGGCTGCTTAGGGGAGGCTGGACCCAAACGTTTGGCCTTTTTCGGGCCTAGCGTGGTAACCCAGGTACAGGGACCCGACTCCTGGACGAGTGGCGCTAGGGGCGTGGCTAGACCCAAGCCCGGGCCGGGAAGAGGGGCGGGGCCGGCGCAAGGGGATGTGACCCCCAGCAGATGGCGGCCGGGGTCCTCAAGCCCGATCAAGCCTGTCTCTCAGAATGCAACCAGCAGCCTTCACGCCCACTCTGAAGGCTGCTTCGGGTTGGCTGGACCCCCACGTGTGGCCCTTTCCGGGCCTAGCATGGTAACCCAAGTACAGCGACCCGACCCCTGGACCAGTGGCGCTAGGGGCGTGGCTAGACCCAAGCCCGGGCCAGGAAGAGGGGCGGGGCCGGCGCAAGGGGACGCGACCCCCGGCAGATATCGGCCGGGGTCCTCAAGCCCGATCAAGCCTGTCTCCAAGAATGCAACCAGCAGCCTTCACGCCCACTTGGAAGGCTGCTTCGGGGAGGCTGGACCCCCACGTGTGGCACTTTTCGGCCCTGCGTGGTAACCCAGGTACAGCGACCCGACTCCTGGACGAGTGGCGCTAGGGGCGTGGCTAGACACAAGCCCGGGCCGGGATGATGGGCGGGGCCGGCGCAAGGGGACATGACCTTTGGCAGATATCGGCTGTGGTCCTCAAGCCAGATCAAGCCTGTCTCCAAGAATGCAACCAGCAGCCTTCACGCCCACTCGGAAGGCTGCTTCGGGGAGGCTGGACCCCCCACGTGTGGCCCTTTTCGGGCCTATCGCTGTAACCCAGGTACCCCGAGCCGACCTCCAGGCCAGTGGCGCTAGGGGCGTTGCTAGACCCAAGCCCGGGCCGGGAAGAGGGGCGGGGCCGGCGCAAGTGGACGTGACACCCAGCAGATGGCGGCCGGGGTCCTCAAGCACGATCAAGCCTGTCTCCCGGAATGCAACCAGTAGCCTTCACGCCCACTTGGAAGGCTGCTTCGGGGAGGCTGGACCCCCACGTGTGGCCCTTTCCGGGCCTAGCATGGTAACCCAAGTACAGCGACCCGACCCCTGAACCAGTGGCGCTAGTGGCGTTGCTAGACCCAAGCCTGCGCCGGGAAGAGGGGCGGGGCCGGCGCAAGGGGACGTGACACCCGGCAGATGGCGGCCAGCGTCCTCAAGCACGATCAAGCCTGTCTCCCGGAATGCAACCAGCAGCCTTCACGCCCACTCAGAATGCTGATTCGGGGTGGCTGGACCCCCACGTGTGGCCCTTTCCGGGCCTAGCGTGGTAACCCAGGTACAGCGACCCAACCCCTGCACGAGTGGCGCTAGGGGCGTGGCTAGACCCAAGCCTTGGCCGGGAAGAGGGGCGGGGCTGGTGCGAGGGGACATGACCCCTAGCAGATGGTGGCCTGGGTCCTTAAGCCACATCAAGCCTGTATCCAAGAATGCAACCAGCAGCCTTCACGCCCACTCAGAAGGCTGCTTCGGGGAGGCTGGACCCCCACGTGTGGCCCTTTTCGGGCCTAGCGTGGTAACCCAGGTACAGCGACCCAAATCCTGGACGAGTGGCGCTAGGGGCGTGGCTAGACCCAAGCCCGGGCCGGGAAGAGGGGCGGGGCCGGCGCAAGGGGACGTGACCCCCGGCAGATATCGGCTGTGGTCCTCAAGCCCGATCAAGCCTGTCTCCAAGAATGCAACCAGCAGCCTTCACGCCCACTTGGAAGGCTGCTTCGGGGAGGCTGGACCCCCACGTGTGGCCCTTTTCGGGCCTAGCGTGGTAACCCAGGTACAGCGACCCAAATCCTGGACGAGTGGCGCTAGGGGCGTGGCTAGACCCAAGCCCGGGCCGGGAAGAGGGGCGGGGCCGGCGCAAGGGGACTTGACCCCCGGCAGATATCGGCTGTGGTCCTCAAGCCCGATCAAGCCTGTCTCCAAGAATGCAACCAGCAGCCTTCACGCCCACTTGGAAGGCTGCTTCGGGGAGGCTGGACCCCCACGTGTGGCCCTTTCCGGGCCTAGCATGGTAACCCAAGTACAGCGACCCAACCCTTTACGAGTGGCGCTAGGGGCGTGGCTAGACCCAAGCCCGGGCCAGGAAGAGGGGTGGGGCCTGCGCAAGGGGACGTAACCCCCAGGAGATGGCGGCCTGTGTCCTCAAGCCACATCAAGCCTGTCTCCAAGAATGCATCCAGCAGCCTTCACGCCCACTCAGAAGGATGCTTCGGGGAGGCTGGACCCCCACGTGTGGCCCTTTCCGGGCCTAGCGTGGTAACCCAGGTACAGCGACCCGACCCCTGGACGAGTGGCGCTAGGGGCGTGGCTAGACCCAAGCCTGGGCCGGGAAGAGGAGTGGGGCCGGCGCAAGGGGACATGACCCCCAGCAGATGGCAGCCTGGGTCCTCAAGCCACATAAAGCCTGTCTCCAAGAATGCAACCAGCAGCCTTCACGCCCACTCAGAAGGCTGCTTCGAGGAGGCTGGACCCCCACGTGTGGCGCTTTTCGGACCTCGCGTGGTAACCCAGGTACAGCGACCCAACCACGTGGACCAGTTGCACTAGGGGCGTGGCTAGACCCAAGCCTGGGCCGGGAAGAGGGGCGGGGCCGGCACAAGGGGATGTGACCCCCGGCAAATGGCGGCCGGGGTCCTCAAGTCCGATCAAGCCTGTCTCCCAGAATGCAACCAGCAGCCTTCACGCCCACTCGGAATGCTGCTTCGGGGAGGCTGGACCCCCCACGTGTGGCACTTTTCAGGCCTAGCGTGGTAACCCAGGTACAGCGACCCAACCACCTGGACCAGTGGCGCTAGGGGCGTGGCTAGACCCAAGCCCGGGCCGGGAAGAGGGGCGGGTCGGCGAAAGGGGACGTGACCCCCGGCAGATGGCGGCCGGGGTCCTCAAGCCCGATCAAGCCTGTCTCTCAGAATGCAACCAGCAGCCTTCACGCCCACTCTGAAGGCTGCTTCGGGTTGGCTGGACCCCCACGTGTGGCCCTTTCCGGGCCTAGCATGGTAACCCAAGTACAGCGACCCGACCCCTGGACCAGTGGCGCTAGGGGCGTGGCTAGACCCAAGCCCGGGCCAGGAAGAGGGGCGGGGCCAGCGCAAGGGGACGCGACCCCCGGCAGATATCGGCCGGGGTCCTCAAGCCCGATCAAGCCTGTCTCCAAGAATGCAACCAGCAGCCTTCACGCCCACTTGGAAGGCTGCTTCGGGGAGGCTGGACCCCCACGTGTGGCACTTTTCGGCCCTGCGTGGTAACCCAGGTACAGCGACCCGACTCCTGGACGAGTGGCGCTAGGGGCGTGGCTAGACACAAGCCCGGGCCGGGATGATGGGCGGGGCCGGCGCAAGGGGACATGACCTTTGGCAGATATCGGCTGTGGTCCTCAAGCCAGATCAAGCCTGTCTCCAAGAATGCAACCAGCAGCCTTCACGCCCACTTGGAAGGCTGCTTCGGGGAGGCTGGACCCCCCACGTGTGGCCCTTTTCGGGCCTATCGCTGTAACCCAGGTACCCCGAGCCGACCTCCAGGCCAGTGGCGCTAGGGGCGTTGCTAGACCCAAGCCCGGGCCGGGAAGAGGGGCGGGGCCGGCGCAAGTGGACGTGACACCCAGCAGATGGCGGCCGGGGTCCTCAAGCACGATCAAGCCTGTCTCCCGGAATGCAACCAGTAGCCTTCACGCCCACTTGGAAGGCTGCTTCGGGGAGGCTGGACCCCCACGTGTGGCCCTTTCCGGGCCTAGCATGGTAACCCAAGTACAGCGACCCGACCCCTGAACCAGTGGCGCTAGTGGCGTTGCTAGACCCAAGCCTGCGCCGGGAAGAGGGGCGGGGCCGGCGCAAGGGGACGTGACACCCGGCAGATGGCGGCCAGCGTCCTCAAGCACGATCAAGCCTGTCTCCCGGAATGCAACCAGCAGCCTTCACGCCCACTCAGAATGCTGATTCGGGGTGGCTGGACCCCCACGTGTGGCCCTTTCCGGGCCTAGCATGGTAACCCAGGTACAGCGACCCAACCCCTGCACGAGTGGCGCTAGGGGCGTGGCTAGACCCAAGCCTTGGCCGGGAAGAGGGGCGGGGCTGGTGCGAGGGGACATGACCCCTAGCAGATGGTGGCCTGGGTCCTTAAGCCACATCAAGCCTGTATCCAAGAATGCAACCAGCAGCCTTCACGCCCACTCAGAAGGCTGCTTCGGGGAGGCTGGACCCCCACGTGTGGCCCTTTTCGGGCCTAGCGTGGTAACCCAGGTACAGCGACCCAAACCCTGGACGAGTGGCGCTAGGGGCGTGGCTAGACCCAAGCCCGGGCCGGGAAGAGGGGCGGGGCCGGCGCAAGGGGACGTGACCCCCGGCAGATATCGGCTGTGGTCCTCAAGCCCGATCAAGCCTGTCTCCAAGAATGCAACCAGCAGCCTTCACGCCCACTTGGAAGGCTGCTTCGGGGAGGCTGGACCCCCACGTGTGGCCCTTTTCGGGCCTAGCGTGGTAACCCAGGTACAGCGACCCAAATCCTGGACGAGTGGCGCTAGGGGCGTGGCTAGACCCAAGCCCGGGCCGGGAAGAGGGGCGGGGCCGGCGCAAGGGGACGTGACCCCCATCAGATGGCGGCCAGGGTCCTCAAGCCAGATCAAGCCTGTCTACAAGAATGCAACCAGCAGCCTTCACGCCCACTTGGAAGGCTGCTTCGGGGAGGCTGGACCCCCACGTGTGGCCCTTTCCGGGCCTAGCATGGTAACCCAGGTACAGCGACCCAACCCTTTACGAGTGGCGCTAGGGGCGTGGCTAGACCCAAGCCCGGGCCAGGAAGAGGGGCGGGGCCTGCGCAAGGGGACGTAACCCCCAGGAGATGGCGGCCTGTGTCCTCAAGCCACATCAAGCCTGTCTCCAAGAATGCATCCAGCAGCCTTCACGCCCACTCAGAAGGATGCTTCGGGGAGGCTGGACCCCCACGTGTGGCCCTTTCCGGGCCTAGCGTGGTAACCCAAGTACAGCGACCCGACCCCTGGACGAGTGGCGCTAGGGGCGTGGCTAGACCCAAGCCTGGGCCGGGAAGAGGAGTGGGGCCGGCGCAAGGGGACATGACCCCCAGCAGATGGCAGCCTGGGTCCTCAAGCCACATAAAGCCTGTCTCCAAGAATGCAACCAGCAGCCTTCACGCCCACTCAGAAGGCTGCTTCGAGGAGGCTGGACCCCCACGTGTGGCGCTTTTCGGACCTCGCGTGGTAACCCAGGTACAGCGACCCAACCACGTGGACCAGTTGCACTAGGGGCGTGGCTAGACCCAAGCCTGGGCCGGGAAGAGGGGCGGGGCCGGCACAAGGGGATGTGACCGCCGGGAAATCGCAGCCGGGGTCCTCAAGTCCGATCAAGCCTGTCTCCCAGAATGCAACCAGCAGCCTTCACGCCCACTCGGAATGCTGCTTCGGGGAGGCTGGACCCCCCACGTGTGGCACTTTTCAGGCCTAGCGTGGTAACCCAGGTACAGCGACCCAACCACCTGGACCAGTGGCGCTAGGGGAGTGGCTAGACCCAAGCCCGGGCCGGGAAGAGGGGCGGGTCGGCGAAAGGGGACGTGACCCCCGGCAGATTGCAGCCGGCGTCCTCAAGCCCGATCAAGCCTGTCTCTCAGAATGCAACCAGCAGCCTTCACGCCCACTCTGAAGGCTGCTTCGGGTTGGCTGGACCCCCACGTGTGTCCCTTTCCGGGCCTAGCATGGTAACCCAAGTACAGCGACCCGACCCCTGGACCAGTGGCGCTAGGGGCGTGGCTAGACCCAAGCCCGGGCCAGGAAGAGGGGCGGGGCCGGCGCAAGGGGACGTGACCCCCGGCAGATATCGGCTGTTGTCCTCAAGCCACATCAAGCCTGTCTCCAAGAATGCAATCAGCAGCCTTCACGCCCACTTGGAAGGCTGCTTCGGGGAGGCTGGACCCCAACGTGTGGCACTTTTCAAGCCTAGCGTGGTAACCCTTGTACAACGACCCAACCACCTGGACCAGTGGCGCTAGGGGCGTGGCTAGACCCAAGCCCGGGCCGGGAAGAGGGGCGGGGTTGTTGCGCGGGTACGTGACTCCCTGCAGATGGTGGCCGGGGTCCTCTAGCCCAATCAAGCCTGTCTCCAAGAATGCAACCAGCAGCCTTCACGCCCACTTGGAAGGCTGCTTCGGGGAGGCTGGACCCCCACGTGTGGCACTTTTCGGGCCTAGCGTGGTAACCCAGGTACAGCGACCCGACTCCTGGACGAGTGGCGCTAGGGGCGTGGCTAGACACAAGCCCGGGCCGGGAAGATGGGCGGGGCCGGCGCAAGGGGACATGACCTTTGGCAGATATCGGCTGTGGTCCTCAAGCCAGATCAAGCCTGTCTCCAAGAATGCAACCAGCAGCCTTCACGCCCACTTGGAAGGCTGCTTCGGGGAGGCTGGACCCCCCACGTGTGGCCCTTTTCGGGCCTATCGCTGTAACCCAGGTACCCCGAGCCGACCTCCAGGCCAGTGGCGCTAGGGGCGTTGCTAGACCCAAGCCCGGGCCGGGAAGAGGGGCGGGGCCGGCGCAAGTGGACGTGACACCCAGCAGATGGCGGCCGGGGTCCTCAAGCACGATCAAGCCTGTCTCCCAGAATGCAACCAGTAGCCTTCACGCCCACTCGGAAGGCTGCTTCGGGGAGGCTGGACCCCCACGTGTGGCCCTTTCCGGGCCTAGCATGGTAACCCAAGTACAGCGACCCGACCCCTGAACCAGTGGCGCTAGGGGCGTTGCTAGACCCAAGCCTGCGCCGGGAAGAGGGGCGGGGCCGGCGCAAGGGGACGTGACACCCGGCAGATGGCGGCCAGCGTCCTCAAGCACGATCAAGCCTGTCTCCCGGAATGCAACCAGCAGCCTTCACGCCCACTCAGAATGCTGCTTCGGGGTGGCTGGACCCCCACGTGTGGCCCTTTCCGGGCCTAGCGTGGTAACCCAGGTACAGCGACCCAACCCCTGCACGAGTGGCGCTAGGGGCGTGGCTAGACCCAAGCCTGGGCCGGGCAGAGGGGCGGGGCTGGCGCGCGGGGACATGACCCCTAGCAGATGGTGGCCTGGGTCCTTAAGCCACATCAAGCCTGTATCCAAGAATGCAACCAGCAGCCTTCACGCCCACTCAGAAGGCTGCTTCGAGGAGGCTGGACCCCCACGTGTGGCGCTTTTTGGACCTCGCGTGGTAACCCCGGTACAGCGACCCAACCACGTGGACCAGTTGCGCTAGGGGCGTGGCTAGACCCAAGCCTGGGCCGGGAAGAGGGGCGGGGCCGGCACAAGGGGATGTGACCCACGGCAAATGGCGGCCGGGGTCCTCAAGTCCGATCAAGCCTGTCTCCAAGAATGCAACCAGCAGCCTTCACGCCCACTCGGAATGCTGCTTCGGGGAGGCTGGACCCCCCACGTGTGGCACTTTTCAGGCCTAGCGTGGTAACCCAGGTACAGCGACCCAACCACCTGGACCAGTGGCGCTAGGGGCGTGGCTAGACCCAAGCCCGGGCCGGGAAGAGGGGCGGGTCGGCGAAAGGGGACGTGACCCCCGGCAGATTGCAGCCGGCGTCCTCAAGCCCGATCAAGCCTGTCTCTCAGAATGCAACCAGCAGCCTTCACGCCCACTCTGAAGGCTGCTTCGGGTTGGCTGGACCCCCACGTGTGTCCCTTTCCGGGCCTAGCATGGTAACCCAAGTACAGCGACCCGACCCCTGGACCAGTGGCGCTAGGGGCGTGGCTAGACCCAAGCCCGGGCCAGGAAGAGGGGCGGGGCCGGCGCAAGGGGACGTGACCCCCGGCAGATATCGGCTGTTGTCCTCAAGCCACATCAAGCCTGTCTCCAAGAATGCAATCAGCAGCCTTCACGCCCACTTGGAAGGCTGCTTCGGGGAGGCTGGACCCCAACGTGTGGCACTTTTCAAGCCTAGCGTGGTAACCCAGGTACAACGACCCAACCACCTGGACCAGTGCCGCTAGGGGCGTGGCTAGACCCAAGCCCGGGCCGGGAAGAGGGGCGGGGTTGGTGCGCGGGTACGTGACTCCCTGCAGATGGTGGCCGGGGTCCTCAAGCCCAATCAAGCCTGTCTCCAAGAATGCAACCAGCAGCCTTCACGCCCACTTGGAAGGCTGCTTCGGGGAGGCTGGACCCCACGTGTGGCCCTTTTCGGGCCTAGCGTGGTAACCCAGGTACAGCGACCCGACCCCTGGACCAGTGGCGCTAGGGGCGTGGCTAGACCCAAGCCTGGGCCAGGAAGAGGGGTGGGGCCGGCGAAAGGCGCGTGAACCCCAGCAGATGGCGGCCGGGGTCCTCAAGCCCGATCAAGCCTGTCTCCCAGAATGCATTCAGCAGCCTTCACGCCCACTCAGAATGCTGCTTCGGGGAGGCTGGACCCCCACGTGTGGCCCTTTCCTGGCCTAGCATGGTAACCCAGGTACAGCGACCCAACCCCTGCACGAGTGGCGCTAGGGGCGTGGCTAGACCCAAGCCTGGGCCGGGAAGAGGGGCGGGGCTGGCGCGCGGGGCATGACCCCTAGCAGATGGTGGCCTGGGTCCTTAAGCCACATCAAGCCTGTATCCAAGAATGCAACCAGCAGCCTTCACGCCCACTTGGAAGGCTGCTTCGGGGAGGCTGGACCCCCACGTGTGGCCCTTTTCGGGCCTAGCGTGGTAACCCAGGTACAGCGACCCGACTCCTGGACGAGTGGCACTAGGGGCGTGGCTAGACCCAAGCCCGGGCCGGGAAGAGGGGCGGGGCCTGCGCAAGGGGACATGACCCCCAGCAGATGGCAGCCTGGGTCCTCAAGCCACATCAAGCCTGTCTCCAAGAATGCAACCAGCAGCCTTCACGCCCACTTGGAAGGCTGCTTCGTTGAGGCTGGACCCAAACGTTTGGCCTTTTTCGGGCCTAGCGTGGTAACCCAGGTACAGGGACCCGACTCCTGGACGAGTGGCGCTAGGGGCGTGGCTAGACCCAAGCCCGGGCCGGGAAGAGGGGCGGGGCCGGCGCAAGGGGATGTGACCCCCAGCAGATGGCGGCCGGGGTCCTCAAGCCCGATCAAGCCTGTCTCCAAGAATGCAACCAGCAGCCTTCACGCCCACTTGGAAGGCTGCTTCGGGGAGGCTGGACCCCCCACGTGTGGAACTTTTCAAGACTAGCGTGGTAACCCAGGTACAGCGACCCACCACCGGGCCAGTGGCGCTAGGGGCGTGGCTAGACCCAAGCCCGCGCCGGGTAGAGGGGCGGGGACTGCGCAAGGGGACGTGACCCCCAGCAGATGGTGGGCGGGGTCCTCAAGCCCGATCAAGCCTGTCTCCCAGAATGTATCCAGCAGCCTTCACGCCCACTCAGAAGGCTGCTTCGGGGAGGCTGGACCCCCACGTGTGGCCCTTTCCGGGCCTAGCGTGGTAACCCAGGTACAGCGACCCTACCCCTGGACCAGTGGCGCTAGGGGCGTGGCTAGACCCAAGCCCGGGCCGGGAAGATGGGCGGGGCCGGCGCAAGGGGACATGACCCCCAGCAGATGTCGGCCGGGGTCCTCAAGCCAGATCAAGCCTGTCTCCTGGAATGCAACCAGCAGCCTTCACGCCCACTTGGAAGGCTGCTTCGGGGAGGCTGGACCCCCCACGTGTGGCCCATTTCGGGCCTAGCGTGGTAACCCAGGTACAGCGACCCGACTCCTGGACCAGTGGCGCTAGGGGCATGGCTAGACCCAAGCCCGGGCCAGGAAGAGGGGCGGGGCCGGCGCAAGGGGACGTGCCCCCCCTTAAGATGGCGGCCAGGTCCTCAAGCCCGATCAAGCCTGTCTCCCGGAATGCAACCAGCAGCCTTCACGCCCACTCGGAAGGCTGCTTCGGGGAGGCTGGACCCCCACGTGTGGCCCTTTCCGGGCCTAGCATGGTAACCCAAGCACAGAGACCCGACCCCTGAACCGGTGGCGCTAGGGGCGTGGCTAGACCCAAGCCCGGGCCGGGAAGATGGGCGGGGCCGGTGCAAGGGGACGTGACCCCCGGCAGATATCGGCTGTGGTACTCAAGCCCGATCAAGCCTGTCTCTTGCAACCAGCAACCAGCAGCCTTCACGCCCACTCAGAAGGCTGCTTCAGGGAGGCTGGACCCCCCACGTGTGGCACTTGTCAAGCCTAGCTTGGTAACCCAGGTACAGCGACCCACCACCGGGCCAGTGGCGCTAGGGGCGTGGCTAGACCCAAGCCCGCGCCGGGAAGATGGTCGTGGCCGGGGCGCGGCGACATGACCACGAGAAGATGGCCGCCGGGGTCCTCAAGCCCGATCAAGCCTGTCTTCCGGAATGCAACCAGCAGCCTTCACGCCCACTTGGAAGGCTGCTTCGGGGAGGCTGGACCCCCACGTGTGGCCCTTTTCGGGCCTAGCGTGGTAACCCAGGTACAGCGACCCGACTCCTGGACGAGTGGCGCTAGGGGCGTGGCTAGACCCAAGCCCGGGCCGGGAAGAGGGGCGGGGCCGGCGCAAGGGGACATGACCTTTGGCAGATATCGGCTGTGGTCCTCAAGCCCGATCAAGCCAGTCTCCTAGAATGCAACCAGCAGCCTTCACGCCCACTTGGAAGGCTGCTTCGGGGAGGCTGGACCCCCACGTGTGGCCCTTTCCGGGCCTAGCATGGTAACCCAAGTACAGCGACCCGACCCCTGCACGAGTGGCGCTAGGGGCGTGGCTAGACCCAAGCCCGGGCCAGGAAGAGGGGCGGGGCCTGCGCAAGGGGACGTGACCCCCGGCAGATATCGGCTGTGGTCCTCAAGCCCGATCAAGCCTGTCTCCCAGAATGCATCCAGCAGCCTTCACGCGCACTCAGAAGGCTGCTTCGGGGAGGCTGGACCCCCACGTGTGGCCCTTTCCGGGCCTAGCGTGGTAACCCAGGTACAGCGAACCGACCCCTGGACGAGTGGCGCTAGGGGCGTGGCTAGACCCAAGCCTGGCCAGGAAGAGAGGCGGGGCCGGCGCAAGGGGACGTGACCCTCAGAAGATGGCGGCCAGGGTCCTCAAGCACGATCAAGCCTGTCTCCAAGAATGCAACCAGCAGCCTTCACGCCCACTCGGAAGGCTGCTTCGGGGAGGCTGGATCCCCACGTGTGGCCATTTCCGGGCCTAGCATGGTAACCCAAGTACAGCGACCCGACCCCTGGACTGGTGGCTCTAGGGGCGTGGCTAGACCCAAGCCTGGGCCGGGAAGAGGGGCGAGGCTGGCGCAAGTGGACGTGACCCCCGGCAGATGGCGGCCGGGGTCCTCAAGTCAGATCAAGCCTGTCTCCCAAATGCAATCAGCTGCCTTCACGTCCATTCGGAAGGCTGCTTCGGGGAGGCTGGACCCCCACGTGTGGACCTTTTCGGGCGTAGCGTGGTAACCCAGGTACAGCAACCCGACCCCCGGGCCTGTGGCCCTAGGGGCGTGGCTAGACCCAAGCCCGGGCCGGGAAGAGGGGCGGGGCCGGAGAAAGGGGACGTGACCCCCTGCAGATGGCGGCCGGGGTCCTCAATCCCGATCAAGCCTGTCTCCTGGAATGCAACCAGCAGCCTTCCTGCTAACTGGGAAGGCTGCTTCGGGGAGGATGGACCCCCACGCGTAGCCCTTATCGGGCCTAGCGTGGTAACCCAGGTACAGTGACCCGACCCCAGGCCAGTGGCCCTAAGGTCGTGGCTAGACCCAAGCCTGGGACGGGAAGAGGGGCGTGGCTGGCGCACGGGGACATGACCCCAAGCAGATGGCGGCCGGGGTCCTCAAGCCCGATCAAGCCTGTCTCCAAGAATGCAACCAGGAGCCTTCACGCCCACTTGGAAGGCTGCTTCGGGGAGGCTGGACCCCCACGTGTGGCCCTTTTCGGGCCTAGCGTGGTAACCCAGGTACAGCGACCCGATCCCCTGGCAGGTGGCGCTAGCGGCGTGGCTAGACCCAAGTCTGGGCCGGGAAGAGGGGCGGGGCTGGCGAAAGGGGACGTGAACCCCTGCAGATGGCGGATGGGGTCCTGAAGCCCGATCAAGCCTGTCTCCAAGAATGCAACCAGCAGCCTTCACGCCCACTT
This sequence comes from Ochotona curzoniae, assembly GCF_017591425.1. Classification (NCBI taxonomy): domain Eukaryota; kingdom Metazoa; phylum Chordata; class Mammalia; order Lagomorpha; family Ochotonidae; genus Ochotona; species Ochotona curzoniae. Next base: position 82,328 of record NW_024465595.1, on the reverse strand, counting down.
GGAAGGCTGCTCCGGGGAGGCTGGACCCCCACGTGTGGCCCTTTTCGGGCCTAGCGTGGTAACCCAGGTACAGTGACCCAACCACCGGGCCAGTGGCGCTAGAGACGTGGCTAGACCCAAGCCCTGGCCGGGAAGAGGGGCGGGGCAGATGCAAGGGGACGTGACCCCCGGTAGATGGCAGCCGGGGTCCTCAAGCCAGATCAAGCCTGTCTCCTGGAATGCAACCAGCAGCCTTCACGCCCACTTGGAAGGCTGCTTCGGGGAGGCTGGACCCCCACGTGTGGCCCTTTCCGGGCCTAGTGTGGTAACCCAGGTACAGTGACCCGACCCACGGGCAGGTGGCGCTAGTGGCGTGGCTAGACCCAAGCTCGGGCCGGGAAGAGGGGCTGGGCCGGCGAAAGGGTACGTGACCCCCAGCACATGGCGGCCGGGGTCCTCAAGCCCGATCAAGCCTGTCTCCAAGAATGCAACCAGCAGCCTACACGCCCACTCGGAAGGCTGCTTCGGGGAGGCTGGACCAGCACGTGTGGCCCTTTTCAGGCCTAGCGTGGTAACCCAGGTAAAGTGACCCGACCCCAAGGCTGGTGGGGCTAGGGTCGTGGCTAGACCCAAGCCCGGGCCGGGAAGAGGGGCGGGTCCGGCGAAAGGGGTCGTGACCCCCAGCAGATGGCGGCCGGGGTCCTCAAGCCCGATCAAGTCTGTCTCCCGGAATTTAACCAGCGGCCTTCACGCCCACTTGGAAGGCTGCTTCGGGGAGGCTGGACCCCCACGTGTGGACCTTTTCGGGCCTAGCGTGGTAACCCAGGTACAGTGACCCAACCACCGGGCCAGTGGCGCTAAGGGCGTAGCTAGACCCAAGCCCGGGCCAGGAAGAGAGGCGGGGCCGTGGCAAGGGGACGTGACCCCCAGAAGATGGCTGCCGGGGTCCTCAAGCCAGATCAAGCCTGTCTACAAGAATGCAACCAGCAGCCTTCACGCCCACTCAGAAGGCTGCTTCGGGGAGACTGGACCCCCACGTGTGGCCCTTTCCGGGCCTAGCATGGTAACCCAAGTACAGCGACCCGACCCCTGGACTGGTGGCTCTAGGGGCGTGGCTAGTCCCAAGCCAGGGCCGGGAAGAGGGGCGGGGCCGGCGCAAGGGGATGTGACCCCCAGCAGATGGCGGCCGGGGTCCTCAAGCCCGATCAAGCCTGTCTCCAAGAATGTAACCAGCAGCCTTAACGCCCACTCTGAAGGCTGCCTCAGGGAGGCTGGACCACCACGTGTGGCCCTTTTCGGGCCTAGCGTGGTAACCCAGGTACAGCGACCGAACCACCGGGCCACTGGCGCTAGGGGCGTGGCTAGACCCAAGCCTGGGCCGGGAAGAGGGGCGGGGGCCGGCGCAAGGGGACGTGACCCCCTGCAGATGGCAGCCGGGGTCCTCAATCCCGATCAAGCCTGTCTTCTGGAATGCAACCAGCAGCCTTCACGCCCACTCAGAAGGCTGCTTCGGGGAGGCTGGAACCCCACGTGTGGCCCTTTTCGGGCCTAGCGTGGTAACCCAGGTACAGTGACCCGACCCCAGGCCAGTGGCCCTAGGGGCGTGGCTAGACCCAAGCCCGGGCCGGGAAGAGGGGCGGGGCCGGCGCAAGGGGACGTGACCTCCTGGAGATGGCGGCCTGGGTCCTCAAGCCAGATCAAGCCTGTCTCCAAGAATGCAACCAGCAGCCTTCACGCCCACTTGGAAGGCTGCTTCGGGGAGGCTGGACCCCCACGTGTGGCCCTTTTCGGGCCTAGCGTGGTAACCCAGGTACAGTGACCCGACCCCTGGACTGGTGGGGCTAAGGTCGTGGCTAGACCCAAGCCCGGGCCGGGAAGAGGGGCGGGGCTGGCGAAAGGGGACGTGACCCCCTGCAGATGGCGGATGGGGTCCTCAAGCCCAATCAAGCCTGTCTCCTGGAATTCAACCAGCAGCCTTCTCTCCCACTCAGAAGGCTGCTTCGGGGAGGCTGGACCCCCCACGTGTAGCCCTTTTCGGGCCTAGCGTGGTAACCCAGGTACAGTGACCCAAACCCCCGGCCAGTGGCGCTAGAGACGTGGCTAGACCCAAGCCCGGGCCGGGAAGAGGGCGGGGCAGACGCAAGGGGGCGTGACCCCCGGTAGATGGCAGCCGGGGTCCTCAAGCCCGATCAAGCCTGTCTCCTGGAATGCAACCAGCAGCCTTCACGCCCACTTGGAAGGCTGCTTCGGGGAGGCTGGACCCACACGTGTGGCACTTTTCAGGCCTAGCGTGGTAAGCCAGGTAAAGTGACCCGACCCCAAGGCTGGTGGCGCTAGGCGCGTGGCTAGACCCAAGCCCGGGCCGGGAAGAGGGGCGGGGCCGGCGCAAGGGGACGTGACCCCCATCAGATGGCGGCCAGGGTCCTCAAGCCAGATCAAGCCTGTCTACAAGAATGCAACCAGCAGCCTACACGCCCACTTGGAAGGGTGCTTCGGGGAGGCTGGACCCCCACGTGTGGCCCTTTCCGGGCCTAGCGTGGTAACCCAGTTACAGCGACCCGACCCCCGGGCCAGTGGCGCTAGGGGCGTGGCTAGACCCAAGCCCGGGCCGGGAAGAGGGGCTTGGCCGGCGCAGGGGGACTTGACCCCCTGCAGATGTCGGCCGGGGTCCTCAAGCCCGATCAAGCCTGTCTTCTGGAATGCAACCAGCAGCCTTCACGCCAACTTGGAAGGCTGCTTCGGGGAGGCTGGACCCCCACGTGTGGCACTTTTCGGGCCTAGCGTGGTAACCCAGGTACAGTGACCCGACCCCCGGGCCAGTGGCGCCAAGGGCGTGGCTAGACCCAAGCCCGGGCCGGGAAGAGGGGCGTGGCCGGCGAAAGGGGACGTGACCCCCGGCAGATGGCGGCCGGGGTCCTCAAGCCCGATCAAGCCTGTCTCCAAGAATGCAACCAGCAGCCTTCCCGCTAACTAGGAAGGCTGCTTCGGGGAGGCTGGACCCCCACGCGTAGCCCTTTTCGGGCCTAGCGTGGTAACCCAGGTACAGCGACCCGACCCCCGGGCCAGTGGCCCTAGGGCGTGGCTAGACCCAAGCCCGGGCTGGAAAGAGTGGCGGGACCGGCGCAAGGGGGCGTGACCCCCTGCAGATGGCGGCCGGGGTCCTCAAGCCCGATCAAGCCTGTCTCCTGGAATGCAACCAGCAGCCTTCCTGCTAACTGGGAAGGCTGCTTCGGGGAGGCTGGACCCCCACGCGTAGCCCTTATCGGGCCTAGCGTGGTAACCCAGGTACAGTGACCCGACCCCAGGCCAGTGGCCCTAGGGGCGTGGCTAGACCCAAGCCCGGGCCAGGAAGAGGGGCGGGGCCGGCGAAAGGGGTCGTGAGCCCCGGTAGATGGCAGCCGGGGTCCTCAAGCCCGATCAAGCCTGTCTCCCGGAATGCAACCAGCAGCCTTCACGCCCACTTGGAAGGCTGCTTCGGGGAGGCTGGACCCCCACGTGTGGCCCTTTTTCGGGCCTAGCGTGGTAACCCAGGTACAGTGACCCGACCCCTGGACTGGTGGGGCTAAGGTCGTGGCTAGACCCAAGCCCGGGCCGGGAAGAGGGGCGTGGCTGGCGCACGGGGACATGACCCCCTGCAGATGGCGGCCGGGGTCCTCAAGCCCGATCAAGCCTGTCTCCAAGAATGCAACCAGGAGCCTTCACGCCCACTTGGAAGGCTGCTTCGGGGAGGCTGGACCCCCACGTGTGGCCCTTTTCGGGCCTAGCGTGGTAACCCAGGTACAGCGACCCGATCCCCTGGCAGGTGGAGCTAGGGCCGTGGCTAGACCCAAGTCCGGGCCGGGAAGAGGGGCGGGGCTGGCGAAAGGGGACGTGACCCCCTGCAGATGGCGGATGGGGTCCTCAAGCCCAATCAAGCCTGTCTCCTGGAATGCAACCAGCAGCCTTCACGATCACTTGGAAGGCTGCTTCATGGAGGCTGGACCGCCACGTGTGTCCCTTTCTGGGCCTAGCGTGGTAACACAGGTACAGTGACCCGACCCCAAGGCCGGTGGCGCTAGGGGCGTGGCTAGACCCAAGCCCGGGCCGGGAAGAGGGGCGGGGCCGGCGCAAGGGGACGTGACCCCCTGCAGATGGCGGATGGGGTCCTCAAGCCAGATCAAGCCTGTCTCCAAGAATGCAACCAGCAGCCTTCACGCTCACTTGGAAGGGTGCTTCGGGGAGGATTGACCCCCACGTGTGGCCCTTTCCGGGCCTAGCATGGTAACTCAGTTAAAGCGACCCGAAACCCCGGGCCAGTGGCGCTAGGGGCATGGCTAGACCCAAGCCCGGGCCGGGAAGAGGGGCGTGGCCGGCGCAGGGGAAGTGACCCCCAGCAGGTGGCGGCCGCTGTCCTCAAGCCCGATCAAGCCTGTCTCCCGGAATGCAACCAGCAGCCTTTACGCCTCCTCGGAATGCTGCTTCGGGGAGGCTGTACGCCCACGTGAGGCCTTTTCGGGCCTAGCGTGGTAACCCAGGTACAGCAACCCGACCCCCGGGCCAGTGGCCCTAGGGGCGTGGCTAGACCCAAGCCCGGGCCGGGAAGAGGGGCGGGGCCGGCGAAAGGGGATGTGACACCCTGCAGATGGCGGCCGGGGTCCTCAAGCCAGATCAAGCCTGTCTCCTGGAATTCAACCAGCAGCCTTCACGCCCACTCAGAAGGCTGCTTCGGGGAGGCTGGAACCCCACGTGTGGCCCTTTTCGGGCCTAGCGTGGAAACCCAGGTACAGTGACCCGACCCCAGGCCAGTGGCCCTAGGGGCGTGGCTAGACCGAAGCCCGGGCCGTGAAGAGGGACGTGGCTGGCGCAAGGGGACGTGACCTCCTGGAGATGGCGGCCTGGGTCCTCAAGCCAGATCAAGCCTGTCTCCAAGAATGCAACCAGCAGCCTTCACGCCCACTTGGAAGGCTGCTTCGGGGAGGCTGGACCCCCACGTGTGGCCCTTTTCGGGCCTAGCGTGGTAACCCAGGTACAGTGACCCTACCCCTGGACTGGTGGGGCTAGGGTCGTGGCTAGACCCAAGCCCGGGCCGGGAAGAGGGGCGTGGCTGGCGCACGGGGACATGACCCCCAGCAGATGGCGGCCGGGGTCCTCAAGCCCGATCAAGCCTGTCTCCAAGAATGCAACCAGGAGCCTTCACGCCCACTTGGAAGGCTGCTTCGGGGAGGCTGGACCCCCACGTGTGGCCCTTTTCGGGCCTAGCGTGGTAACCCAGGTACAGTGACCCGATACCCTGGCAGGTGGCGCTAGGGCCTTGGCTAGTCCCAAGCCCGGGCCGGGAAGAGGGGCGGGGCTGGCGAAAGGGGACGTGACCCCCTGCAGATGGCGGATGGGGTCCTCAAGCCCAATCAAGCCTGTCTCCTGGAATTCAACCAGCAGCCTTCCCGCTCACTGGGAAGGCTGCTTCGGGGAGGCTGGACCCCCCACGTGTAGCCCTTTTCGGGCCTAGCGTGGTAACCCAGGTACAGTGACCCAAACCCCCGGCCAGTGGCGCTAGAGACGTGGCTAGACCCAAGCCCGGGCCGGGAAGAGGGGCGGGGCAGACGCAAGGGGACGTGACCCCCGGTAGATGGCAGCCGGGGTCCTCAAGCCCGATCAAGCCTGTCTCCCGGAATGCAACCAGCAGCCTTCACGCCCACTTGGAAGGCTGCTTCGGGGAGGCTGGACCACCACGTGTGGCCCTTTCCGGGCCTAGTGTGGTAACACAGGTACAGTGACCCGACCCAAGGCTGGTGGCGCTAGGGGCGTGGCTAGACCCAAGCCCGGGCCGGGAAGAGGGGCGGGACCGGCGCAAGGGGACGTGACCCCCAGCAGATGGCGGCCGGGGTCCTCAAGCCCGATCAAGCCTGTCTCCAAGAATGCAACCAGCAGCCTTCACGCCCACTCGGAAGGCTGCTTCGGGGAGGCTGGACCAGCACGTGTGGCCCTTTTCAGGCCTAGCGTGGTAAGCCAGGTAAAGTGACCCGACCCCAAGGCTGGTGGCGCTAGGGGCGTGGCTAGACCCAAGCCCGGGCCGGGAAGAGGGGCGGGGCCGGCGCAAGGGGACGTGACCCCCATCAGATGGCGGCCAGGGTCCTCAAGCCAGATCAAGCCTGTCTACAAGAATGCAACCAGAAGCCTACACGCCCACTTGGAAGGGTGCTTCGGGGAGGCTGGACCCCCACGTGTGGCCCTTTCCGGGCCTAGCGTGGTAACCCAGTTACAGCGACCCGACCCCCGGGCCAGTGGCGCTAGGGGCGTGGCTAGACCCAAGCCCGGGCCAGGAAGAGGGGCGTGGCCGGCGCAGGGGGACTTGACCCCCTGCAGATGGCGGCCGGGGTCCTCAAGCCCGATCAAGCCTGTCTCCCGGAATGCAACCAGCAGCCTTCACGCCCACTTGGAAGGCTGCTTCGGGGAGGCTGGACCCCGACGTGTGGCACTTTTCGGACCTAGCGTGGTAACCCAGGTACAGTGACCCGACCCCTGGGCCAGTGGCGCTAAGGGCGTGGCTAGACCCAAGCCCGGGCCGGGAAGAGGGGCGTGGCCGGCGAAAGGGGATGTGACCCCCGGCAGATGGCGGCCGGGGTCCTCAAGCCCGATCAAGCCTGTCTCCAAGAATGCAACCAGAAGCCTTCCCGCTAACTAGGAAGGCTGCTTCGGGGAGGCTGGACCCCCACGCGTAGCCCTTTTCGGGCCTAGCGTGGTAACCCAGGTACAGCGACCCGACCCCCGGGCCAGTGGCCCTAGGGGCGTGGCTAGACCCAAGCCCGGGCTGGAAAGAGGGGCGGGGCCGGCACAAGGGGGGGTGACCGCCAGCAGTTAGCGACCAGGGTCCTCAAGCCCGATCAAGCCTGTCTCCAAGAATGCAACCAGCAGCCTTCACGCTCACTTGGAAGGCTACTTGGGGAGGCTGGACCCACACGTGTGGCCCTTTTCGGGCCTAGCGTGGTAACCCAGGTACAGCAACCCGACCCCCGGGCCAGTGGCCCTAGGGGCGTGGCTAGACCCAAGCCCGGGCCTGGAAGAGGGGCTGGGCCGGCGCACAGGGATGTGACCCCCGGCAAATGGCGGCCGGGTCCTCAAGCCAGATCAAGCCTGTCTCCAAGAATGCAACCAGCAGCCTTTACGCCTCCTCGGAATGCGGCTTCGGGGAGGCTGTACCCCCACGTGTGGCCCTTTTCGGGCGTAGCGTGGTATCCCAGGTACCGCGACCCGACCCCCGGGCCAGTGGCCCTAGGGGCGTGGCTAGACCCAAGCCCGGGCCGGGAAGAGGGGCTGGGGCGGGCGAAAGGGGACGTGACCCCCTGCAGATGGCGGCCGGGGTCCTCAAGCCCGATCAAGCCTGTCTCCTGGAATGCAACCAGCAGCCTTCCTGCTAACTGGGAAGGCTGCTTCGGGGAGGCTGGACCCCCACGCGTAGCCCTTATCGGGCCTAGCGTGGTAACCCAGGTACAGTGACCCGACCACAGGCCAGTGGCCCTAGGGGCGTGGCTAGACCCAAGCCCGGGCCAGGAAGAGGGGCGGGGCCGGCGCAAGGTGTCGTGACCCCCGGTAGATGGCAGCCGGGGTCCTCAAGCCCGATCAAGCCTGTCTCCTGGAATGCAACCAGCAGCCTTCACGTCCATTCGTAAGGCTGCTTCGGGGAGGCTGGACCCCCACGTGTGGCCGTTTCCGGGCCTAGCGTGGTAACACAGGTACAGCGACCCGACCCCCGGGCCAGTGGCACTAGGGGCGTGGCTAGACCCAAGCCCGGGCCGGGAAGAGGGGCGGGGCCGGCGCAAGGGGACATGACCCCAGCAGATGGCGGCCGGGGTCCTCAAGCCCGATCAAGCCTGTCTCTGGAAAGCAACCAGCAGCCTTCACGCACACTTGGAAGGCTGCTTCAGGGAGGCTGGACCCCCACGCGTGGCCCTTTCCGGGCCTAGCGTGGTTACCCAGATACAGTGACCCGACCCATGGACGGGTGGCGCTAGGTGCGTGGCTAGACCCAAGCCAGGGCCGGGAAGAGGGGCGGGGCCGGCGCAAGGGGATGTGACCCCCAGCAGATGGCGGCCGGGGTCCTCAAGCCCGATCAAGCCTGTCTCCAAGAATGCAACCAGGAGCCTTCACGCCCACTTGGAAGGCTGCTTCGGGCTGGCTGGACCCCCACGTGTGGCCCTTTTCGGGCCTAGCGTGGTAACCCAGGTACAGTGACCCGATCCCCTGGACCAGTGGCGCTAGGGCCGTGGCAAGACCCAAGCCCGGGCCGGGAAGAGGGGCGGGGCTGGCGAAAGGGGACGTGACCCCCTGCAGATGGCGGATGGGGTCCTCAAGCCCAATCAAGCCTGTCTCCTGGAATGCAACCAGCAGCCTTCCTGCTCACTGGGAAGGCTGCTTCGGGGAGGCTGGACCCCCACGTGTAGCCCTTTTCGGGCCTAGCGTGGTAACCCAGGTACAGTGACCCAAACCCCGGCCAGTGGCGCTAGAGACGTGGCTAGACCCAAGCCCGGGACAGGAAGAGGGGCGGGGCAGACGCAAGGGGACGTGACCCCCGGTAGATGGCAGCCGGGGTCCTCAAGCCCGATCAAGCCTGTCTCCTGGAATGCAACCAGCAGCCTTCACGCCCACTTGGAAGGCTGCTTCGGGGAGGCTGGACCACCACGTGTGGCCCTTTCCGGGCCTAGTGTGGTAACACAGGTACAGTGACCCGACCCAAGGCTGGTGGCGCTAGGGGCGTGGCTAGACCCAAGCCCGGGCCGGGAAGAGGGGCGGGGCCGGCGCAAGGGGACGTGACCCCAGCAGATGGCGGCCGGGGTCCTCAAGCCCGATCAAGCCTGTCTCCAAGAATGCAACCAGCAGCCTTCACGCCCACTCGGAAGGCTGCTTCAGGGAGGCTGGACCAGCACGTGTGGCCCTTTTCAGGCCTAGCGTGGTAAGCCAGGTAAAGTGACCCGACCCCAAGGCTGGTGGCGCTAGGGGCGTGGCTAGACCCAAGCCCGGGCCGGGAAGAGGGGCGGGGCCGGCGCAAGGGGACGTGACCCCCATCAGATGGCGGCCAGGGTCCTCAAGCCAGATCAAGCCTGTCTACAAGAATGCAACCAGCAGCCTACACGCCCACTTGGAAGGGTGCTTCGGGGAGGCTGGACCCCCACGTGTGGCCCTTTCCGGGCCTAGCGTGGTAACCCAGTTACAGCGACCCAAACCCCCGGGCCAGTGGCGCTAGGGGCGTGGCTAGACCCAAGCCCGGGCCGGGAAGAGGGGCGTGGCCGGCGCGAGGGGACTTGACCCCCAGCAGATGGCGGCCGGGGTCCTCAAGCCCGATCAAGCCTGTCTCCCGGAATGCAACCAGCAGCCTTCACGCCCACTTGGAAGGCTGCTTCGGGGAGGCTGGACCCCCACGTGTGGCACTTTTCGGGCCTAGCGTGGTAACCCAGGTACAGTGACCCGACCCCTGGGCCAGTGGCGCTAAGGGCGTGGCTAGACCCAAGCCCGGGCCGGGAAGAGGGGCGGGGCCGGCGAAAGGGGACGTGACCCCCGGCAGATGGCGGCCGGGGTCCTCAAGCCCGATCAAGCCTGTCTCCTGGAATGCAACCAGCAGCCATCCTGCTAACTGGGAAGGCTGCTTCGGGGAGGCTGGACCCCCACGCGTAGCCCTTATCGGGCCTAGCGTGGTAACCCAGGTACAGTGACCCGACCCCAGGCCAGTGGCCCTAGGGGCGTGGCTAGACCCAAGCCCGGGCCAGGAAGAGGGGCGGGGCCGGCGAAAGGGGTCGTGACCCCCGGTAGATGGCAGCCGGGGTCCTCAAGCCCGATCAAGCCTGTCTCCAAGAATGCAACCAGCAGCCTTCACGCCCACTTGGAAGGGTGCTTCGGGGAGGATTGACCCCCACGTGTGGCCCTTTCCGGGCCTAGCATTGTAACTCAGTTAAAGCGACCCAAACCCCCGGGCCAGTGGCGCTAGGGGCATGGCTAGACCCAAGCCCGGGCCGGGAAGAGGGGCGTGGCCGGCGCAGGGGAAGTGACCCCCAGCAGGTGGCGGCCGGGGTCCTCAAGCCCGATCAAGCCTGTCTCCCGGAATGCAACCAGCAGCCTTTACGCCTCCTCGGAATGCTGCTTCGGGGAGGCTGTACGCCCACGTGTGGCCTTTTCGGGCCTAGCGTGGTAACCCAGGTACAGCAACCCGACCCCCGGGCCAGTTGCCCTAGGGGCGTGGCTAGACCCAAGCCCGGGCCGGGAAGAGGGGCGGGGCCGGCGAAAGGGGATGTGACCCCCTGCAGATGGCGGCCGGGGTCCTCAAGCCAGATCAAGCCTGTCTCCAAGAATGCAACCAGCAGCCTTCACGCCCACTCAGAAGGCTGCTTCGGGGAGGCTGGAACCCCACGTGTGGCCCTTTTCGGGCCTAGCGTGGTAACCCAGGTACAGTGACCCGACCCCAGGCCAGTGGCCCTAGGGGCGTGGCTAGACACAAGCCCGGGCCGGGAAGAGGGGCGTGGCCGGCGCAAGGGGACGTGACCTCCTGGAGATGGCGGCCTGGGTCCTCAAGCCAGATCAAGCCTGTCTCCAAGAATGCAACCAGCAGCCTTCACGCCCACTTGGAAGGCTGCTTCGGGGAGGCTGGACCCCCACGTGTGGCCCTTTCCGGGCCTAGCGTGGTAACCCAGGTACAGCAACCCGACCCCTGGACTGGTGGGGCTAGGGTCGTGGCTAGACCCAAGCCCGGGCCGGGAAGAGGGGCGTGGCTGGCGCACGGGGACATGACCCCCAGCAGATGGCGGCCGGGGTCCTCAAGCCCGATCAAGCCTGTCTCCAAGAATGCAACCAGGAGCCTTCACGCCCACTTGGAAGGCTGCTTCGGGGAGGCTGGACCCCCACGTGTGGCCCTTTTCGGGCCTAGCGTGGTAACCCAGGTACAGTGACCCGATCCCCTGGCAGGTGGCGCTAGGGCCTTGGCTAGTCCCAAGCCCGGGCCGGGAAGAGGGGCGGGGCTGGCGAAACGGGACGTGACCCCCTGCAGATGGCGGATGGGGTCCTCAAGCCCAATCAAGCCTGTCTCCTGGAATTCAACCAGCAGCCTTCCCGCTCACTGGGAAGGCTGCTTCGGGGAGGCTGGACCCCCCACGTGTAGCCCTTTTCGGGCCTAGCGTGGTAACCCAGGTACAGTGACCCAAACCCCCGGCCAGTGGCGCTAGAGACGTGGCTAGACCCAAGCCCGGGCCGGGAAGAGGGGCGGGGCAGACGCAAGGGGACGTGACCCCCGGTAGATGGCAGCCAGGGTCCTCAAGCCCGATCAAGGCTGTATCCTGGAATGCAACCAGCAGCCTTCACGCCCACTTGGAAGGCTGCTTCGGGGAGGCTGGACCACCACGTGTGGCCCTTTCCGGGCCTAGTGTGGTAACACAGGTACAGTGACCCGACCCAAGGCTGGTGGCGCTAGGGGCGTGGCTAGACCCAAGCCCGGGCCGGGAAGAGGGGCGGGGCCGGCGCAAGGGGACGTGACCCCCAGCAGATGGCTGCCGGGGTCCTCAAGCCCGATCAAGCCTGTCTCCAAGAATGCAACCAGCAGCCTTCACGCCCACTCGGAAGGCTGCTTCGTGGAGGCTGGACCAGCACGTGTGGCCCTTTTCAGGCCTAGCGTGGTAAGCCAGGTAAAGTGACCCGACCCCAAGGCTGGTGGCGCTAGGGGCGTGGCTAAACCCAAGCCCGGGCCGGGAAGAGGGGTGGGGCCGGCGCAAGGGGACGTGACCCCCATCAGATGGCGGCCAGGGTCCTCAAGCCAGATCAAGCCTGTCTACAAGAATGCAACCAGCAGCCTACACGCCCACTTGGAAGGGTGCTTCGGGGAGGCTGGACCCCCACGTGTGGCCCTTTCCGGGCCTAGCGTGGTAACCCAGTTACAGCGACCCGACCCCCGGGCCAGTGGCGCTAGGGGCGTGGCTAGACCCAAGCCCGGGCCTGGAAGTGGGGCGTGGCCGGCGCAGGGGGACTTGACCCCCTGCAGATGGCGGCCGGGGTCCTCAAGCCCGATCAAGCCTGTCTCCTGGAATGCAACCAGCAGCCTTCCTGCTAACTGGGAAGGCTGCTTCGGGGAGGCTGGACCCCCACGCGTAGCCCTTATCGGGCCTAGCGTGGTAACCCAGGTACAGTGACCCGACCCCAGGCCAGTGGCCCTAGGGGCGTGGCTAGACCCAAGCCCGGGCCGGGAAGAGGGGCGGGGCCGGCGAAAGGGGTCGTGACCCCCGGTAGATGGCAGGCGGGATCCTCAAGCCCGATCAAGCCTGTCTCCCGGAATGCAACCAGCAGCCTTCACGCCCACTCAGAAGGCTGTTTCGGGGACGCTGGAACCCCACGTGTGGCCCTTTTCGGGCCTAGCGTGGTAACCCAGGTACAGCGACACGACCCCAGGCCAGTGGCGCATAGGGGCGTGGCTAGACCCAAGCCCGGGCCGGGAAGAGGGGCGGGGCTGGCGCACGGGGACATGACCCCCAGCAGATGGCGGCCAGGGTCCTGAAGCCCGATCAAGCCTGTCTCCAAGAATGCAACCAGCAGCCTTCACGCCCACTTGGAAGGCTGCTTCGTGGAGGCTGGACACCCACGTGTGGCCCTTTTCGGGCCTAGCGTGGTAACACAGGTACAGTGACCCGATCCCTGGCAGGTGGCGCTAGGGCGTGGCTAGACACAAGCCCGGGCCGGGAAGAGGGGCGGGGCCGTGCGCAAGGGGACATGACCCCCGGCAGATGGCGGATGGGGTCCTCAAGCCAGATCAAGCCTGTCTCCAAGAATGCAACCAGCAGCCTTCACGCCCACTTGGAAGGCTGCTTCGGGGAGGCTGGACCCCCACGTGTGGCCCTTTTCGGGCCTAGCGTGGTAACCCAGGTACAGTGACCCGACCCCTGGACTGGTGGGGCTAAGGGCGTGGCTAGACCCAAGCCTGGGCCGGGAAGACGGGCGGGGCAGACGCACGGGGACATGACACCCAGCAGATGGCGGCCGGGGTCCTGAAGCCCGATCAAGCCTGTCTCCAAGAATGCAACCAGCAGCCTTCACGCCCACTTGGAAGGCTGCTTCAGGGAGGCTGGACTCCCACGTGTGGCCCTTTTCGGGCCTAGCGTGGTAACCCAGGTACAGTGACCCGATCCCTGGCCAGGTGGAGCTAGGGCGTGGCTAGACACAAGCCCGGGCCGGGAAGAGGGGCGGGGCCGTGCAAGGGGACGTGACCCCCGCAGATGGCGGCCGGGGTCCTCAAGCCCGATCAAGCCTGTCTCCTGGAATGCAACCAGCAGCCTTCACGCCCACTTGGAAGGCTGCTTCGGGGAGGCTGGACCCCCACGTGTGGCCCTTTTCGGGCCTAGCGTGGTAACCCAGGTACAGCGACCCGACCCCTGGCAGGTGGCGCTAGGGGCGTGGCTAGACACAAGCCCGGGCCGGGAAGAGGGGCGGGGCCGTTGCAAGGGGACATGACCCCCGGCAGATGGCGGACGGGGTCCTCAAGCCAGATCAAGCCTGTCTCCAAGAATGCAACCAGCAGCCTTCACGCGCACTTGGAAGGCTGCTTCGGGGAGGCTGGACCCCCACGTGTGGCCCTTTCCGGGCCTAGCGTGGTAACCCAGGTACAGTGACCCGACCCCTGGACCAGTGGCGCTAGGGGCGTGGCTAGACCCAAGCCCGGGCCGGGAAGAGGGGCGGGGCCGGCGCAAGGGGACGTGACCCCCTGCAAATGGCGGCCGGGATCCTCAAGCCCGATCAAGCCTGTCTCCAAGAATGCAACCAGCAGCCTTCACGCCCACTTGGAAGGCTGCTTCGGGGAGGCTGGACCCCCACGTGTGGCACTTTTCGGCCTAGCGTGGTAACCCAGGTACAGCGACCCGACCCCTGGACCGAGTGGCGCTAGGGGCGTGGCTAGACCCAAGCCCGGGCCGGGAAGAGGGGCGGGGCTGGCGCAAGGGGACGTGACCCCTGGCAGAATGGCGGCCGGGTCCTCAAGCCCGATCAAGCCTGTCTCCAACAATGCAACCAGCAGCCTTCACGCCCACTCGGAAGGCTGCTTCGGGGAGGCTGGACCCCCCACGCGTGGCCCTTTTCGGGCCTAGCGTGGTAACCCAGGTACAGCGACCCAACCCCCGGGCCAGTGGCGCTAGGGGCGTGACTAGACCCAAGGCTGGGCCGGGAAGAGGGGCGGGGCCGGTGCAAGGGGACATGACCCCCGGCAGATGGCGGCCGGGGTCCTCAAGCCCGATCAAGCCTGTCTCCCGCAAATGCAACCAGCAGCCTTCACGCCCACTTGGAAGGCTGCTTCGGGGAGGCTGGACCCCCAACGTGTGGCACTTTTCAGGCCTAGCGTGGTAACCCAGGTACAGCGACCCGACCCCTGGACCAGTGGCGCTAGGGGCGTTGCTAGACCCAAGCCCGGGCCGGGAAGAGGGGCGGGGCCGGCGCAAGGGGACGTGACCCCCGGCAGATGGCGGCCGGGGTCCTCAAGCCCAATCAAGCCTGTCTCCCGGAATGCAACCAGCAGCCTTCACGCCCACTCAGAAGGCTGCTTCGGGGAGGCTGGACCCCACGTGTGGCCCTTTTCGGGCCTAGCGTGGTAACCCAGGTACAGCGACCCGACCCCAGGCGAGTGGCGCTAGGGGCGTGGCTAGACCCAAGCCGGGCCGGGAAGAGGGGCGGGGCCGGCGCAAGGGGACGTGACCCCAGCAGATGGCGGCTGGGTCCTCAAGCCAGATCAAGCCTGTCTCCAAGAATGCAACCAGCAGCCTTCACGCCCACTCAGAAGGCTGCTTCGGGGAGACTGGACCCCCACGTGTGGCCCTTTCCGGGCCTAGCGTGGTAACACAGGTACAGCGACCCAACCACCGGACGAGTGGCGCTAGGGGCGTGGCTAGACCCAAGCCCGGGCCGGGAAGAGGGGCGGGGCTGGCGCACGGGGACGTGAACCCCTGCAGATGGCGGCCTGGGTCCTCAAGCCCGATCAAGCCTGTCTCCAAGGATGCAACCAGCAGCCTTCACGCCCACTTGGAAGGCTGCTTCGGGGAGGCTGGACCCCCACGTGTGGCCCTTTTCGGGCCTAGCGTGGTAACCCAGGTACAGCGACCCGACTCCTGGACGAGTGGCACTAGGGGCGTGGCTAGACCCAAGCCCGGGCCGGGAAGGGGGGCGGGGCCGTGGCAAGGGGACGTGACCCCCAGCAGATGGCGGCCAGGGTCCTCAAGCCAGATCAAGCCTGTCTCCAAGAATGCAACCAGCAGCCTTCACGCCCACTTGGAAGGCTGCTTCGGGGAGGCTGGACCCCCACGTGTGGCCCTTTTCGGGCCTAGCGTGGTAACCCAGGTACAGCGACCCGACGCCTGGACGAGTGGCGCTAGGGGCGTGGCTAGACCCAAGCCCGGGCCGGGAAGAGGGGCGGGGCCGGCGCAAGGGGACGTGACCCCCAGCAGATGGCGGCCTGGGTCCTCAAGCCAGATCAAGCCTGTCTCTCAGAATGCAACCAGCAGCCTTCACGCCCACTCGGAAGGCTGCTTCGGGGAGGCTGGACCCCCACGTGTGGCCCTTTCCG
This sequence comes from Ochotona curzoniae, assembly GCF_017591425.1. NCBI lineage: Eukaryota > Metazoa > Chordata > Mammalia > Lagomorpha > Ochotonidae > Ochotona > Ochotona curzoniae. The sequence goes on along the minus strand of NW_024465595.1, from coordinate 66,802 downwards.
GGCCTAGCGTGGTAACCCAAGTACAGCGACCCGACCCCTGGACGAGTGGCGCTAGGGGCGTGGCTAGACCCAAGCCTGGGCCGGGAAGAGGGGCGGGGCCGGCGCAAGGGGACGTGACCCCCAGCAGATGGCGGCCGGGGTCCTCAAGCCACATCAAGCCTGTCTCCAAGAATGCAACCAGCAGCCTTCACGCCCACTCGGAAGGCTGCTTCGGGGAGGCTGGACCCCCACGTGTGGCCCTTTTCGGACCTAGCGTGGTAACCCAGGTACAGCGACCCAACCACTGGACCAGTGGCGCTAGGGGCGTGGCTAGACCAAAGCCTGGGCCGGGAAGAGGGGCGGGGCCGGCGACAAGGGGACGTGAACCCCTGGCAGATGGCGGCCGGGGTCCTCAAGCCGATCAAGCCTGTATCCAAGAATGCAACCAGCAGCCTTCACGCCCACTCGGAAGGCTGCTTCGGGGAGGCTGGACCCCCCACGTGTGGCCCTTTCCGGTCCTAGCGTGGTAACCCAGGTACAGCGACTCGACCCCTGGACCAGTGGCGCTAGGGGCGTGGCTAGACCCAAGCCTGGGCCTGGAAGAGGGGCGGGGCCGGCGCAAGGGGACGTGACCCCCGTCAGATTGCAGCCGGGGTCCTCAAGCCCGATCAAGCCTGTCTCCGGAATGCAACCAGCAGCCTTCACGCCCACTCGGAAGGCTGCTTCGGGGAGGCTGGACCCCCACGTGTGGCCCTTTTCGGGCCTAGCATGGTAACCCAAGTACAGCGACCCGACCCCTGGACCAGTGGCGCTAGGGCGTGGCTAGACCCAAGCCCGGGCCAGGAAGAGGGGCGGGGCCGGCGCAAGGGGACGTGACCCCCGGCAGATGGTCGGCCAGGGTCCTCAAGCCACATCAAGCCTGTCTCCAAGAATGCAATCAGCAGCCTTCACGCCCACTTGGAAGGCTGCTTCGGGGAGGCTGGACCCCCACGTGTGGCCCTTTTCGTGCCTAGCGTGGTAACCCAGGTACAGCGACCCAACTCCTGGACGAGTGGCGCTAGGGGCGTGGCTAGACCCAAGCCTGGGCCGGGAAGAGGGGCGGGGCTGTGCGCAGGGACGTGACCCCTAGCAGATGGTGGCCGGGGTCCTCTAGCCAGATCAAGCCTGTCTCCAAGAATGCAACCAGCAGCCTTCACGCCCACTTCGAAGGCTGCTTCGGGGAGGCTGGACCCCACGTGTGGCCCTTTTCGGGCCTAGCGTGGTAACCCAGGTACAGCGACCCGACTCCTGGACGAGTGGCGCTAGGGGCGTGGCTAGACCCAAGCCCGGGCCGGGAAGATGGGCGGGGCCGGCGCAAGGGGACATGACCTTTGGCAGATATCGGCTGTGGTCCTCAAGCCAGATCAAGCCTGTCTCCAAGAATGCAACCAGCAGCCTTCACGCCCACTTGGAAGGCTGCTTCGGGGAGGCTGGACCCCCCACGTGTGGCCCTTTTCGGGCCTATCGCTGTAACCCAGGTACCCCGAGCCGACCTCCAGGCCAGTGGCGCTAGGGGCGTTGCTAGACCCAAGCCCGGGCCGGGAAGAGGGGCGGGGCCGGCGCAAGTGGACGTGACACCCAGCAGATGGCGGCCGGGGTCCTCAAGCACGATCAAGCCTGTCTCCCAGAATGCAACCAGTAGCCTTCACGCCCACTCGGAAGGCTGCTTCGGGGAGGCTGGACCCCCACGTGTGGCCCTTTCCGGGCCTAGCATGGTAACCCAAGTACAGCGACCCGACCCCTGAACCAGTGGCGCTAGGGGCGTTGCTAGACCCAAGCCTGCGCCGGGAAGAGGGGCGGGGCCGGCGCAAGGGGACGTGACACCCGGCAGATGGCGGCCAGCGTCCTCAAGCACGATCAAGCCTGTCTCCCGGAATGCAACCAGCAGCCTTCACGCCCACTCAGAATGCTGCTTCGGGGTGGCTGGACCCCCACGTGTGGCCCTTTCCGGGCCTAGCGTGGTAACCCAGGTACAGCGACCCAACCCCTGCACGAGTGGCGCTAGGGGCGTGGCTAGACCCAAGCCTGGGCCGGGCAGAGGGGCGGGGCTGGCGCGCGGGGACATGACCCCTAGCAGATGGTGGCCTGGGTCCTTAAGCCACATCAAGCCTGTATCCAAGAATGCAACCAGCAGCCTTCACGCCCACTCAGAAGGCTGCTTCGAGGAGGCTGGACCCCCACGTGTGGCGCTTTTTGGACCTCGCGTGGTAACCCCGGTACAGCGACCCAACCACGTGGACCAGTTGCGCTAGGGGCGTGGCTAGACCCAAGCCTGGGCCGGGAAGAGGGGCGGGGCCGGCACAAGGGGATGTGACCCACGGCAAATGGCGGCCGGGGTCCTCAAGTCCGATCAAGCCTGTCTCCAAGAATGCAACCAGCAGCCTTCACGCCCACTCGGAATGCTGCTTCGGGGAGGCTGGACCCCCCACGTGTGGCACTTTTCAGGCCTAGCGTGGTAACCCAGGTACAGCGACCCAACCACCTGGACCAGTGGCGCTAGGGGCGTGGCTAGACCCAAGCCCGGGCCGGGAAGAGGGGCGGGTCGGCGAAAGGGGACGTGACCCCCGGCAGATTGCAGCCGGCGTCCTCAAGCCCGATCAAGCCTGTCTCTCAGAATGCAACCAGCAGCCTTCACGCCCACTCTGAAGGCTGCTTCGGGTTGGCTGGACCCCCACGTGTGTCCCTTTCCGGGCCTAGCATGGTAACCCAAGTACAGCGACCCGACCCCTGGACCAGTGGCGCTAGGGGCGTGGCTAGACCCAAGCCCGGGCCAGGAAGAGGGGCGGGGCCGGCGCAAGGGGACGTGACCCCCGGCAGATATCGGCTGTTGTCCTCAAGCCACATCAAGCCTGTCTCCAAGAATGCAATCAGCAGCCTTCACGCCCACTTGGAAGGCTGCTTCGGGGAGGCTGGACCCCAACGTGTGGCACTTTTCAAGCCTAGCGTGGTAACCCAGGTACAACGACCCAACCACCTGGACCAGTGCCGCTAGGGGCGTGGCTAGACCCAAGCCCGGGCCGGGAAGAGGGGCGGGGTTGGTGCGCGGGTACGTGACTCCCTGCAGATGGTGGCCGGGGTCCTCAAGCCCAATCAAGCCTGTCTCCAAGAATGCAACCAGCAGCCTTCACGCCCACTTGGAAGGCTGCTTCGGGGAGGCTGGACCCCACGTGTGGCCCTTTTCGGGCCTAGCGTGGTAACCCAGGTACAGCGACCCAACCACCTGGACCAGTGGCGCTAGGGGCGTGGCTAGACCCAAGCCTGTGCCGGGAAGAGGGGTGGGGCCGGCGAAAGGCGCGTGAACCCCAGCAGATGGCGGCCGGGGTCCTCAAGCCCGATCAAGCCTGTCTCCCAGAATGCATTCAGCAGCCTTCACGCCCACTCAGAATGCTGCTTCGGGGAGGCTGGACCCCCACGTGTGGCCCTTTCCTGGCCTAGCATGGTAACCCAGGTACAGCGACCCAACCCCTGCACGAGTGGCGCTAGGGGCGTGGCTAGACCCAAGCCTGGGCCGGGAAGAGGGGCGGGGCTGGCGCGCGGGGCATGACCCCTAGCAGATGGTGGCCTGGGTCCTTAAGCCACATCAAGCCTGTATCCAAGAATGCAACCAGCAGCCTTCACGCCCACTTGGAAGGCTGCTTCGGGGAGGCTGGACCCCCACGTGTGGCCCTTTTCGGGCCTAGCGTGGTAACCCAGGTACAGCGACCCGACTCCTGGACGAGTGGCACTAGGGGCGTGGCTAGACCCAAGCCCGGGCCGGGAAGAGGGGCGGGGCCTGCGCAAGGGGACATGACCCCCAGCAGATGGCAGCCTGGGTCCTCAAGCCACATCAAGCCTGTCTCCAAGAATGCAACCAGCAGCCTTCACGCCCACTTGGAAGGCTGCTTCGTTGAGGCTGGACCCAAACGTTTGGCCTTTTTCGGGCCTAGCGTGGTAACCCAGGTACAGGGACCCGACTCCTGGACGAGTGGCGCTAGGGGCGTGGCTAGACCCAAGCCCGGGCCGGGAAGAGGGGCGGGGCCGGCGCAAGGGGATGTGACCCCAGCAGATGGCGGCCGGGGTCCTCAAGCCCGATCAAGCCTGTCTCCAAGAATGCAACCAGCAGCCTTCACGCCCACTTGGAAGGCTGCTTCGGGGAGGCTGGACCCCCCACGTGTGGAACTTTTCAAGACTAGCGTGGTAACCCAGGTACAGCGACCCACCACCGGGCCAGTGGCGCTAGGGGCGTGGCTAGACCCAAGCCCGCGCCGGGTAGAGGGGCGGGGACTGCGCAAGGGGACGTGACCCCCAGCAGATGGTGGGCGGGGTCCTCAAGCCCGATCAAGCCTGTCTCCCAGAATGTATCCAGCAGCCTTCACGCCCACTCAGAAGGCTGCTTCGGGGAGGCTGGACCCCCACGTGTGGCCCTTTCCGGGCCTAGCGTGGTAACCCAGGTACAGCGACCCTACCCCTGGACCAGTGGCGCTAGGGGCGTGGCTAGACCCAAGCCCGGGCCGGGAAGATGGGCGGGGCCGGCGCAAGGGGACATGACCCCCAGCAGATGTCGGCCGGGGTCCTCAAGCCAGATCAAGCCTGTCTCCTGGAATGCAACCAGCAGCCTTCACGCCCACTTGGAAGGCTGCTTCGGGGAGGCTGGACCCCCACGTGTGGCCCATTTCGGGCCTAGCGTGGTAACCCAGGTACAGCGACCCGACTCCTGGACCAGTGGCGCTAGGGGCATGGCTAGACCCAAGCCCGGGCCAGGAAGAGGGGCGGGGCCGGCGCAAGGGGACGTGCCCCCCCTTAAGATGGCGGCCAGGTCCTCAAGCCCGATCAAGCCTGTCTCCCGGAATGCAACCAGCAGCCTTCACGCCCACTCGGAAGGCTGCTTCGGGGAGGCTGGACCCCCACGTGTGGCCCTTTCCGGGCCTAGCATGGTAACCCAAGCACAGAGACCCGACCCCTGAACCGGTGGCGCTAGGGGCGTGGCTAGACCCAAGCCCGGGCCGGGAAGATGGGCGGGGCCGGTGCAAGGGGACGTGACCCCCGGCAGATATCGGCTGTGGTACTCAAGCCCGATCAAGCCTGTCTCTTGCAACCAGCAACCAGCAGCCTTCACGCCCACTTGGAAGGCTGCTTCAGGGAGGCTGGACCCCCCACGTGTGGCACTTGTCAAGCCTAGCTTGGTAACCCAGGTACAGCGACCCACCACCGGGCCAGTGGCGCTAGGGGCGTGGCTAGACCCAAGCCCGCGCCGGGAAGATGGTCGTGGCCGGGGCGCGGCGACATGACCACGAGAAGATGGCCGCCGGGGTCCTCAAGCCCGATCAAGCCTGTCTTCCGGAATGCAACCAGCAGCCTTCACGCCCACTTGGAAGGCTGCTTCGGGGAGGCTGGACCCCCACGTGTGGCCCTTTTCGGGCCTAGCGTGGTAACCCAGGTACAGCGACCCGACTCCTGGACGAGTGGCGCTAGGGGCGTGGCTAGACCCAAGCCCGGGCCGGGAAGAGGGGCGGGGCCGGCGCAAGGGGACATGACCTTTGGCAGATATCGGCTGTGGTCCTCAAGCCCGATCAAGCCAGTCTCCTAGAATGCAACCAGCAGCCTTCACGCCCACTTGGAAGGCTGCTTCGGGGAGGCTGGACCCCCACGTGTGGCCCTTTCCGGGCCTAGCATGGTAACCCAAGTACAGCGACCCGACCCCTGCACGAGTGGCGCTAGGGGCGTGGCTAGACCCAAGCCCGGGCCAGGAAGAGGGGCGGGGCCTGCGCAAGGGGACGTGACCCCCGGCAGATATCGGCTGTGGTCCTCAAGCCCGATCAAGCCTGTCTCCCAGAATGCATCCAGCAGCCTTCACGCGCACTCAGAAGGCTGCTTCGGGGAGGCTGGACCCCCACGTGTGGCCCTTTCCGGGCCTAGCGTGGTAACCCAGGTACAGCGACCCGACCCCTGGACGAGTGGCGCTAGGGGCGTGGCTAGACCCAAGCCTGGCCAGGAAGAGAGGCGGGGCCGGCGCAAGGGGACGTGACCCTCAGAAGATGGCGGCCAGGGTCCTCAAGCACGATCAAGCCTGTCTCCAAGAATGCAACCAGCAGCCTTCACGCCCACTCGGAAGGCTGCTTCGGGGAGGCTGGATCCCCACGTGTGGCCATTTCCGGGCCTAGCATGGTAACCCAAGTACAGCGACCCGACCCCTGGACTGGTGGCTCTAGGGGCGTGGCTAGACCCAAGCCTGGGCCGGGAAGAGGGGCGAGGCTGGCGCAAGTGGACGTGACCCCCGGCAGATGGCGGCCGGGGTCCTCAAGTCAGATCAAGCCTGTCTCCCAAATGCAATCAGCTGCCTTCACGTCCATTCGGAAGGCTGCTTCGGGGAGGCTGGACCCCCACGTGTGGACCTTTTCGGGCGTAGCGTGGTAACCCAGGTACAGCAACCCGACCCCCGGGCCTGTGGCCCTAGGGGCGTGGCTAGACCCAAGCCCGGGCCGGGAAGAGGGGCGGGGCCGGAGAAAGGGGACGTGACCCCCTGCAGATGGCGGCCGGGGTCCTCAATCCCGATCAAGCCTGTCTCCTGGAATGCAACCAGCAGCCTTCCTGCTAACTGGGAAGGCTGCTTCGGGGAGGATGGACCCCCACGCGTAGCCCTTATCGGGCCTAGCGTGGTAACCCAGGTACAGTGACCCGACCCCAGGCCAGTGGCCCTAAGGTCGTGGCTAGACCCAAGCCTGGGACGGGAAGAGGGGCGTGGCTGGCGCACGGGGACATGACCCCAAGCAGATGGCGGCCGGGGTCCTCAAGCCCGATCAAGCCTGTCTCCAAGAATGCAACCAGGAGCCTTCACGCCCACTTGGAAGGCTGCTTCGGGGAGGCTGGACCCCCACGTGTGGCCCTTTTCGGGCCTAGCGTGGTAACCCAGGTACAGCGACCCGATCCCCTGGCAGGTGGAGCTAGCGCCGTGGCTAGACCCAAGTCTGGGCCGGGAAGAGGGGCGGGGCTGGCGAAAGGGGACGTGACCCCCTGCAGATGGCGGATGGGGTCCTGAAGCCCGATCAAGCCTGTCTCCAAGAATGCAACCAGCAGCCTTCACGCCCACTTGGAAGGCTGCTCCGGGGAGGCTGGACCCCCACGTGTGGCCCTTTTCGGGCCTAGCGTGGTAACCCAGGTACAGTGACCCAACCACCGGGCCAGTGGCGCTAGAGACGTGGCTAGACCCAAGCCCTGGCCGGGAAGAGGGGCGGGGCAGATGCAAGGGGACGTGACCCCCGGTAGATGGCAGCCGGGGTCCTCAAGCCAGATCAAGCCTGTCTCCTGGAATGCAACCAGCAGCCTTCACGCCCACTTGGAAGGCTGCTTCGGGGAGGCTGGACCCCCACGTGTGGCCCTTTCCGGGCCTAGTGTGGTAACCCAGGTACAGTGACCCGACCCACGGGCAGGTGGCGCTAGTGGCGTGGCTAGACCCAAGCTCGGGCCGGGAAGAGGGGCTGGGCCGGCGAAAGGGTACGTGACCCCCAGCACATGGCGGCCGGGGTCCTCAAGCCCGATCAAGCCTGTCTCCAAGAATGCAACCAGCAGCCTACACGCCCACTCGGAAGGCTGCTTCGGGGAGGCTGGACCAGCACGTGTGGCCCTTTTCAGGCCTAGCGTGGTAACCCAGGTAAAGTGACCCGACCCCAAGGCTGGTGGGGCTAGGGTCGTGGCTAGACCCAAGCCCGGGCCGGGAAGAGGGGCGGGTCCGGCGAAAGGGGTCGTGACCCCCAGCAGATGGCGGCCGGGGTCCTCAAGCCCGATCAAGTCTGTCTCCCGGAATTTAACCAGCGGCCTTCACGCCCACTTGGAAGGCTGCTTCGGGGAGGCTGGACCCCCACGTGTGGACCTTTTCGGGCCTAGCGTGGTAACCCAGGTACAGTGACCCAACCACCGGGCCAGTGGCGCTAAGGGCGTAGCTAGACCCAAGCCCGGGCCAGGAAGAGAGGCGGGGCCGTGGCAAGGGGACGTGACCCCCAGAAGATGGCTGCCGGGGTCCTCAAGCCAGATCAAGCCTGTCTACAAGAATGCAACCAGCAGCCTTCACGCCCACTCAGAAGGCTGCTTCGGGGAGACTGGACCCCCACGTGTGGCCCTTTCCGGGCCTAGCATGGTAACCCAAGTACAGCGACCCGACCCTGGACTGGTGGCTCTAGGGGCGTGGCTAGACCCAAGCCAGGGCCGGGAAGAGGGGCGGGGCCGGCGCAAGGGGATGTGACCCCCAGCAGATGGCGGCCGGGGTCCTCAAGCCCGATCAAGCCTGTCTCCAAGAATGTAACCAGCAGCCTTAACGCCCACTCTGAAGGCTGCCTCAGGGAGGCTGGACCACCACGTGTGGCCCTTTTCGGGCCTAGCGTGGTAACCCAGGTACAGCGACCGAACCACCGGGCCACTGGCGCTAGGGGCGTGGCTAGACCCAAGCCTGGGCCGGGAAGAGGGGCGGGGCCGGCGCAAGGGGACGTGACCCCCTGCAGATGGCAGCCGGGGTCCTCAATCCCGATCAAGCCTGTCTTCTGGAATGCAACCAGCAGCCTTCACGCCCACTCAGAAGGCTGCTTCGGGGAGGCTGGAACCCCACGTGTGGCCCTTTTCGGGCCTAGCGTGGTAACCCAGGTACAGTGACCCGACCCCAGGCCAGTGGCCCTAGGGGCGTGGCTAGACCCAAGCCCGGGCCGGGAAGAGGGGCGGGGCCGGCGCAAGGGGACGTGACCTCCTGGAGATGGCGGCCTGGGTCCTCAAGCCAGATCAAGCCTGTCTCCAAGAATGCAACCAGCAGCCTTCACGCCCACTTGGAAGGCTGCTTCGGGGAGGCTGGACCCCCACGTGTGGCCCTTTTCGGGCCTAGCGTGGTAACCCAGGTACAGTGACCCGACCCCTGGACTGGTGGGGCTAAGGTCGTGGCTAGACCCAAGCCCGGGCCGGGAAGAGGGGCGGGGCTGGCGAAAGGGGACGTGACCCCTGCAGATGGCGGATGGGGTCCTCAAGCCCAATCAAGCCTGTCTCCTGGAATTCAACCAGCAGCCTTCTCTCCCACTCAGAAGGCTGCTTCGGGGAGGCTGGACCCCCCACGTGTAGCCCTTTTCGGGCCTAGCGTGGTAACCCAGGTACAGTGACCCAAACCCCCGGCCAGTGGCGCTAGAGACGTGGCTAGACCCAAGCCCGGGCCGGGAAGAGGGCGGGGCAGACGCAAGGGGGCGTGACCCCCGGTAGATGGCAGCCGGGGTCCTCAAGCCCGATCAAGCCTGTCTCCTGGAATGCAACCAGCAGCCTTCACGCCCACTTGGAAGGCTGCTTCGGGGAGGCTGGACCCACACGTGTGGCACTTTTCAGGCCTAGCGTGGTAAGCCAGGTAAAGTGACCCGACCCCAAGGCTGGTGGCGCTAGGCGCGTGGCTAGACCCAAGCCCGGGCCGGGAAGAGGGGCGGGGCCGGCGCAAGGGGACGTGACCCCCATCAGATGGCGGCCAGGGTCCTCAAGCCAGATCAAGCCTGTCTACAAGAATGCAACCAGCAGCCTACACGCCCACTTGGAAGGGTGCTTCGGGGAGGCTGGACCCCCACGTGTGGCCCTTTCCGGGCCTAGCGTGGTAACCCAGTTACAGCGACCCGACCCCCGGGCCAGTGGCGCTAGGGGCGTGGCTAGACCCAAGCCCGGGCCGGGAAGAGGGGCTTGGCCGGCGCAGGGGGACTTGACCCCCTGCAGATGTCGGCCGGGGTCCTCAAGCCCGATCAAGCCTGTCTTCTGGAATGCAACCAGCAGCCTTCACGCCAACTTGGAAGGCTGCTTCGGGGAGGCTGGACCCCCACGTGTGGCACTTTTCGGGCCTAGCGTGGTAACCCAGGTACAGTGACCCGACCCCCGGGCCAGTGGCGCCAAGGGCGTGGCTAGACCCAAGCCCGGGCCGGGAAGAGGGGCGTGGCCGGCGAAAGGGGACGTGACCCCGGCAGATGGCGGCCGGGGTCCTCAAGCCCGATCAAGCCTGTCTCCAAGAATGCAACCAGCAGCCTTCCCGCTAACTAGGAAGGCTGCTTCGGGGAGGCTGGACCCCACGCGTAGCCCTTTTCGGGCCTAGCGTGGTAACCCAGGTACAGCGACCCGACCCCCGGGCCAGTGGCCCTAGGGCGTGGCTAGACCCAAGCCCGGGCTGGAAAGAGTGGCGGGACCGGCGCAAGGGGGCGTGACCCCCTGCAGATGGCGGCCGGGGTCCTCAAGCCCGATCAAGCCTGTCTCCTGGAATGCAACCAGCAGCCTTCCTGCTAACTGGGAAGGCTGCTTCGGGGAGGCTGGACCCCCACGCGTAGCCCTTATCGGGCCTAGCGTGGTAACCCAGGTACAGTGACCCGACCCCAGGCCAGTGGCCCTAGGGGCGTGGCTAGACCCAAGCCCGGGCCAGGAAGAGGGGCGGGGCCGGCGAAAGGGGTCGTGAGCCCCGGTAGATGGCAGCCGGGGTCCTCAAGCCCGATCAAGCCTGTCTCCCGGAATGCAACCAGCAGCCTTCACGCCCACTTGGAAGGCTGCTTCGGGGAGGCTGGACCCCCACGTGTGGCCCTTTTTCGGGCCTAGCGTGGTAACCCAGGTACAGTGACCCGACCCTGGACTGGTGGGGCTAAGGTCGTGGCTAGACCCAAGCCCGGGCCGGGAAGAGGGGCGTGGCTGGCGCACGGGGACATGACCCCCTGCAGATGGCGGCCGGGGTCCTCAAGCCCGATCAAGCCTGTCTCCAAGAATGCAACCAGGAGCCTTCACGCCCACTTGGAAGGCTGCTTCGGGGAGGCTGGACCCCCACGTGTGGCCCTTTTCGGGCCTAGCGTGGTAACCCAGGTACAGCGACCCGATCCCCTGGCAGGTGGAGCTAGGGCCGTGGCTAGACCCAAGTCCGGGCCGGGAAGAGGGGCGGGGCTGGCGAAAGGGGACGTGACCCCCTGCAGATGGCGGATGGGGTCCTCAAGCCCAATCAAGCCTGTCTCCTGGAATGCAACCAGCAGCCTTCACGATCACTTGGAAGGCTGCTTCATGGAGGCTGGACCGCCACGTGTGTCCCTTTCTGGGCCTAGCGTGGTAACACAGGTACAGTGACCCGACCCCAAGGCCGGTGGCGCTAGGGGCGTGGCTAGACCCAAGCCCGGGCCGGGAAGAGGGGCGGGGCCGGCGCAAGGGGACGTGACCCCCTGCAGATGGCGGATGGGGTCCTCAAGCCAGATCAAGCCTGTCTCCAAGAATGCAACCAGCAGCCTTCACGCTCACTTGGAAGGGTGCTTCGGGGAGGATTGACCCCCACGTGTGGCCCTTTCCGGGCCTAGCATGGTAACTCAGTTAAAGCGACCCGAAACCCCGGGCCAGTGGCGCTAGGGGCATGGCTAGACCCAAGCCCGGGCCGGGAAGAGGGGCGTGGCCGGCGCAGGGGAAGTGACCCCCAGCAGGTGGCGGCCGCTGTCCTCAAGCCCGATCAAGCCTGTCTCCCGGAATGCAACCAGCAGCCTTTACGCCTCCTCGGAATGCTGCTTCGGGGAGGCTGTACGCCCACGTGAGGCCTTTTCGGGCCTAGCGTGGTAACCCAGGTACAGCAACCCGACCCCCGGGCCAGTGGCCCTAGGGGCGTGGCTAGACCCAAGCCCGGGCCGGGAAGAGGGGCGGGGCAGACGCAAGGGGACGTGACCCCCGGTAGATGGCAGCCGGGGTCCTCAAGCCCGATCAAGCCTGTCTCCCGGAATGCAACCAGCAGCCTTCACGCCCACTTGGAAGGCTGCTTCGGGGAGGCTGGACCACCACGTGTGGCCCTTTCCGGGCCTAGTGTGGTAACACAGGTACAGTGACCCGACCCAAGGCTGGTGGCGCTAGGGGCGTGGCTAGACCCAAGCCCGGGCCGGGAAGAGGGGCGGGCCGGCGCAAGGGGACGTGACCCCCAGCAGATGGCGGCCGGGGTCCTCAAGCCCAATCAAGCCTGTCTCCAAGAATGCAACCAGCAGCCTTCACGCCCACTCGGAAGGCTGCTTCGGGGAGGCTGGACCAGCACGTGTGGCCCTTTTCAGGCCTAGCGTGGTAAGCCAGGTAAAGTGACCAGACCCCTGGACTGGTGTCGCTAGGGGCGTGGCTAGACCCAAGCCCGGGCCGGGAAGAGGGGCGGGGCCGGCGCAAGGGGACGTGACCCCCATCAGATGGCGGCCAGGGTCCTCAAGCCAGATCAAGCCTGTCTACAAGAATGCAACCAGCAGCCTTCACGCCCACTTGGAAGGCTGCTTCGGGGAGGCTGGACCCCCACGTGTGGCCCTTTTCGGGCCTAGCGTGGTAACCCAGTTACAGCAACCCGACCCCCGGCCAGTGGCGCTAGGGGCGTGGCTAGACCCAAGCCCGGGCCGGGAAGAGGGGCGTGGCCGGCGCAGGGGGACTTGACCCCCTGCAGATGGCGGCCGGGGTCCTCAAGCCCGATCAAGCCTGTCTCCGGAATGCAACCAGCAGCCTTCACGCCCACTTGGAAGGCTGCTTCGGGGAGGCTGGACCCCCACGTGTGGCACTTTTCGGGCCTAGCGTGGTAACCCAGGTACAGTGACCCGACCCCTGGCCAGTGGCGCTAGGGCGTGGCTAGACCCAAGCCCGGGCCGGGAAGAGGGGCGGGGCCGGCGCAAGGGGACGTGACCCCCGGCAGATGGCGGCCGGGGTCCTCAAGCCCGATCAAGCCTGTCTCCAAGAATGCAACCAGCAGCCTTCACGCTCACTTGGAAGGCTGCTTCGGGGAGGCTGGACCCCCACGTGTGGCCCTTTTCGGGCCTAGCGTGGTAACCCAGGTACAGTGACCCGACCCCAGGCCAGTGGCCCTAGGGGCGTGGCTAGACCCAAGCCCGGGCCGGGAAGAGGGGCGGGGCCGGCGAAAGGGGACGTGACCCCCTGCAGATGGCGGCCGGGGTCCTCAAGCCCGATCAAGCCTGTCTCCTGGAATGCAACCAGCAGCCTTCACGCCCACTTGGAAGGCTGCTTCAGGGAGGCTGGACCCCACGTGTGGCCCTTTCGGGCCTAGCGTGGTAACCCAGGTACAGTGACCCGACCCCAAGGCTGGTGGCGCTAGGGGCGTGGCTAGACCCAAGCCCGGGCCGGGAAGAGGGGCGGGGCCGGCGCAAGGGGACGTGACCCCCTGCAGATGGCGGCCAGGGTCCTCAAGCCAGATCAAGCCTGTCTCCAAGAATGCAACCAGCAGCCTTCACGCCCACTTGGAAGGCTGCTTCGGGGAGGCTGGACCCCCACGTGTGGCCCTTTCCGGGCCTAGCATGGTAACTCAGTTAAAGCGACCCGAAACCCCGGGCCAGTGGCGCTAGGGGCATGGCTAGACCCAAGCCCGGGCCGGGAAGAGGGGCGTGGCTGGCGCACGGGGACATGACCCCCAGCAGATGGCGGCCGGGGTCCTCAAGCCCGATCAAGCCTGTCTCCAAGAATGCAACCAGGAGCCTTCACGCCCACTTGGAAGGCTGCTTCGGGGAGGCTGGACCCCCACGTGTGGCCCTTTTCGGGCCTAGCGTGGTAACCCAGGTACAGCGACCCGATCCCCTGGCAGGTGGAGCTAGGGCCGTGGCTAGACCCAAGTCCGGGCCGGGAAGAGGGGCGGGGCTGGCGAAAGGGGACGTGACCCCCTGCAGATGGCGGATGGGGTCCTCAAGCCCAATCAAGCCTGTCTCCTGGAATGCAACCAGCAGCCTTCACGCCCACTTGGAAGGCTGCTTCATGGAGGCTGGACCCCCACGTGTGTCCCTTTCTGGGCCTAGCGTGGTAACACAGGTACAGTGACCCGACCCCAAGGCCGGTGGCGCTAGGGGCGTGGCTAGACCCAAGCCCGGGCCGGGAAGAGGGGTGGGGCCGGCGCAAGGGGACGTGACCCCCTGCAGATGGCGGCCGGGGTCCTCAAGCCAGATCAAGCCTGTCTCCAAGAATGCAACCAGCAGCCTTCACGCCCACTTGGAAGGGTGCTTCGGGGAGGATTGACCCCCACGTGTGGCCCTTTCCGGGCCTAGCATGGTAACTCAGTTAAAGCGACCCGAACCCCGGGCCAGTGGCGCTAGGGGCATGGCTAGACCCAAGCCCGGGCCGGGAAGAGGGGCGTGGCCGGCGCAGGGGAAGTGACCCCCAGCAGATGGCGGCCGGGGTCCTCAAGCCCGATCAAGCCTGTCTCCCGGAATGCAACCAGCAGCCTTCACGCCTCACTGGGAAGGCTGCTTCGGGGAGGCTGTACCCCCACGTGTGGCCCTTTTCGGGCCTAGCGTGGTAACCCAGGTACAGCGACCCGACCCCCGGGCCAGTGGCGCTAGGGGCGTGGCTAGACCCAAGCCCGGGCCGGGAAGAGGGGCGGGGCCGGCGAAAGGGGACGTGACCCCCTGCAGATGGCGGCCGGGGTCCTCAAGCCCGATCAAGCCTGTCTCCAGGAATGCAACCAGCAGCCTTCACGCCCACTAGGAAGGCTGCTTCGGGGAGGCTGGACCCCACGTGTGGCCCTTTTCGGGCCTAGCGTGGTAACCCAGGTACAGTGACCCGACCCCAGGCCAGTGGCCCTAGGGGCGTGGCTAGACCCAAGCCCGGGCCGGGAAGAGGGGCGGGGCCGGCGCAAGGGGACGTGACCCCATGCAGATGGCGGCCAGTGTCCTCAAGCCAGATCAAGCCTGTCTCCAAGAATGCAACCAGCAGCCTTCACGCCCACTTGGAAGGCTGCTTCGGGGAGGCTGGACCCCACGTGTGGCCCTTTCGGGCCTAGCGTGGTAACACAGGTACAGCGACCCGACCCCTGGACGGTGGCGCTAGGGGCGTGGCTAGACCCAAGCCCGGGCCGGGAAGAGGGGCGTGGCCGGCGCAAGGGGACTTGACCCCCAGAAGATGGCGGCCGGGGTCCTCAAGCACAATCAAGCCTGTCTCCAAGAATGCAACCAGGAGCCTTCACGCCCACTTGGAAGGCTGCTTCGGGGAGGCTGGACCCCCCACGTGTAGCCCTTTTCGGGCCTAGCGTGGTAACCCAGGTACAGTGACCCAAACCCCGGCCAGTGGCGCTAGAGACGTGGCTAGACCCAAGCCCGGGCCGGGAAGAGGGGCGGGGCTGGCGAAAGGGGACGTGACCCCCTGCAGATGGCGGCCGGGGTCCTCAAGCCCGATCAAGCCTGTCTCCTGGAATTCAACCAGCAGCCTTCCCGCTACTGGGAAGGCTGCTTCGGGGAGGCTGGACACACACGCGTAGCCCTTTTCGGGCCTAGCGTGGTAACCCAGGTACAGTGACCCGACCCCTGGACCAGTGGCGCCTGGGGCGTGGCTAGACCCAAGCCAGGGCTGGGAAGAGGGGCGGGGCCGGCGCAAGGAGACATGACCCCCAGCAGATGGCAGCCAGGGTCCTCAAGCCCGATCAAGCCTGTCTCCAGGAATGCAACCAGCAGCCTTCACGCCCACTTGGAAGGCTGCTTCGGGGAGGCTGGACCCCACGTGTGGCCCTTTCCGGGCCTAGCGTGGTAACCCAGGTACAGCGACCCGACCCCAGGCCGGTGGCGCTAGGGGCGTGGCTAGACCCAAGCCCGGGCCGGGAAGAGGGGCGGGGCCGGCGCAAGGGGACGTGACCCCCAGCAGATGGCGGCCGGGGTCCTCAAGCCAGATCAAGCCTGTCTCCAAGAATGCAACCAGCAGCCTTCACGCCCACTCGGAAGGCTGCTTCGGGGAGGCTGGACCCCCACGTGTGGCCCTTTTCGGGCCTAGCGTGGTAACCCAGGTACAGTGACCCGACCCCGGGCTGGTGGCGCTAGGGCGTGGCTAGACCCAAGCCCGGGCCGGGAAGAGGGGCGGGGCGGCGCAAGGGGACGTGACCCCCATGCAGATGGCGGCCGGGGTCCTCAAGCCCGATCAAGCCTGTCTCCAAGAATGCAACCAGCAGCCTTCACGCCCACTTGGAAGGCTGCTTCGGGGAGGCTGGACCCCCACGTGTGGCCCTTTCGGGCCTAGCGTGGTAACCCAGGTACAGTGACCCGACCCCGGGCCAGTGGCGCTAGGGGCGTGGCTAGACCCAAGCCCGGGCCGGGAAGAGGGGCGGGCCGGCGCAAGGGGACGTGACCCCCGCAGATGGCGGCCGGGGTCCTCAAGCCCGATCAAGCCTGTCTCCCGAATGCAACCAGCAGCCTTCACGCCCACTCAGAAGGCTGTTTCGGGGACGCTGGAACCCCACGTGTGGCCCTTTTCGGGCCTAGCGTGGTAACCCAGGTACAGCGACACGACCCCAGGCCAGTGGCCATAGGGGCGTGGCTAGACCCAAGCCCGGGCCGGGAAGAGGGGCGTGGCTGGCGCACGGGGACATGACCCCCAGCAGATGGCGGCCAGGGTCCTGAAGCCCGATCAAGCCTGTCTCCAAGAATGCAACCAGCAGCCTTCACGCCCACTTGGAAGGCTGCTTCGTGGAGGCTGGACACCCACGTGTGGCCCTTTTCGGGCCTAGCGTGGTAACACAGGTACAGTGACCCGATCCCCTGGCAGGTGGCGCTAGGGCCGTGGCTAGACACAAGCCCGGGCCGGGAAGAGGGGCGGGGCCGTTGCAAGGGGACATGACCCCCGGCAGATGGCGGACGGGGTCCTCAAGCCAGATCAAGCCTGTCTCCAAGAATGCAACCAGCAGCCTTCACGCCCACTTGGAAGGCTGCTTCGGGGAGGCTGGACCCCCACGTGTGGCCCTTTTCGGGCCTAGCGTGGTAACCCAGGTACAGTGACCCGACCCCTGGACTGGTGGGGCTAAGGTCGTGGCTAGACCCAAGCCTGGGCCGGGAAGAGGGGCGGGGCAGACGCACGGGGACATGACACCCAGCAGATGGCGGCCGGGGTCCTGAAGCCCGATCAAGCCTGTCTCCAAGAATGCAACCAGGAGCCTTCACGCCCACTTGGAAGGCTGCTTCAGGGAGGCTGGACCCCCACGTGTGGCCCTTTTCGGGCCAAGCGTGGTAACCCAGGTACAGTGACCCGATCCCCTGGCAGGTGGAGCTAGGGCCGTGGCTAGACCGAAGCCCGGGCCGGGAAGAGGGGCGGGGCTGTCGAAAGGGGACGTGACCCCCTGCAGATGGCGGATGGGGTCCTCAAGCCCAATCAAGCCTGTCTCCTGGAATTCAACCAGCAGCCTTCCCGCTCACTGGGAAGGCTGCTTCGGGGAGGCTGGACCCCCCACGTGTAGCCCTTTTCGGGCCTAGCGTGGTAACCCAGGTACAGTGACCCAAACCCCCGGCCAGTGGCGCTAGAGACGTGGCTAGACCCAAGCCCGGGCCGGGAAGAGGGGCGGGGCAGACGCAAGGGGACGTGACCCCCTGTAGATGGCGGCCGGGGTCCTCAAGCCAGATCAAGCCTGTCTCCTGGAATGCAACCAGCAGCCTTCACGCCCACTTGGAAGGCTGCTTCATGGAGGCTGGACCCCCACGTGTGTCCCTTTCTGGGCCTAGCGTGGTAACACAGGTACAGTGACCTGACCCCAAGGCTGGTGGCGCTAGGGGCGTGGCTAGACCCAAGCCCGGGCCGGGAAGAGGGGTGGGGCCGGCGCAAGGGGACGTGACCCACAGAAGATGGCGGCCAGTGTCCTCAAGCCAGATCAAGCCTGTCTCCAAAATGCAACCAGCAGCCTTCACGCCCACTTGGAAGGGTGCTTCGGGGAGGATTGACCCCCACGTGTGGCCCTTTCGGGCCTAGCGTGGTAACCCAGATACAGTGACCCGACCCATGGACGGGTGGCGCTAGGTGCGTGGCTAGACCCAAGCCAGGGCCGGGAAGAGGGGCGGGGCCGGCGCAAGGGGATGTGACCCCAGCAGATGGCGGCCGGGTCCTCAAGCGCGATCAAGCCTGTCTCCAAGAATGCAACCAGCAGCCTTCATGCCCACTTGGAAGGTTGCTTCAGGGAGGCTGGACCCCCACGTGTGGCCCTTTTCAGGCCTAGCGTGGTAACACAGGTACAGCGACCCAACACCAGGCCAGTGGCCCTAGGGGCGTGGCTAGACCCAAGCCCGGGCCGGGAAGAGGGGCGGGGCTGGCGCAAGGTGACGTGACCCCCTGCAGATGGCGGCCGGGGTCCTCAAGCCAGATCAAGCCTGTCTCCTGGAATGCAACCAGCAGCCTTCACGCCCACTTGGAAGGGTGCTTCAGGGACGCTGGAACCCCACGTGTGGCCCTTTTCGGGCCTAGCGTGGTAACCCAGGTACAGCGACACGACCCCAGGCCAGTGGCCCTAGGGGCGTGGCTTTACCCAAGCCCGGGCCGGGAAGAGGGGCAGGGCCGGCGCAAGGGGACGTGACCCCCATCAGATGGCGGCCGGGGTCCTCAAGCCCGATCAAGCCTGTCTCCAAGAATGCAACCAGCAGCCTTCACGCGCACTTGGAAGGCTGCTTCGGGGAGGCTGGACCCCCACGTGTGGCCCTTTCCGGGCCTAGCGTGGTAACCCAGGTACAGCAACCCGACCCCCGGGCCAGTGGCGCTAGGGGCGTGGCTAGACCCAAGCCCGGGCCGGGAAGAGGGGCGGGGCTGGCGCAAGGGGACGTGACCCCCTGCAAATGGCGGCCAGGGTCCTCAAGCCCGATCAAGCCTGTCTCCAAGAATGCAACCAGCAGCCTTTATGCCTCCTCGGAATGCTGCTTCGGGGAGGCTGGACCCCCACGTGTGGCCCTTTTCGGGCCTAGCGTGGTAACCTAGGTACAGCAACCCGACCCCCGGGCCAGTGGCCCTAGGGGCGTGACTAGACCCAAGCCCGGGCTGGGAAGAGGGGCGGGGCCGGCGAAAGGGGACGTGACCCCCTGCAGATGGCGGCCGGGGTCCTCAAGCCCGATCAAGCCTGTCTCCCGGAAAGCAACCAGCAGCCTTCCTGCTAACTGGGAAGGCTGCTTCGGGGAGGCTGGACCCCCAACGTGTGGCACTTTTCAAGCCTAGCGTGGTAACCCAGGTACAGCGACCCGACCTCCGGGCCAGTGGCGCTAGGGGCGTTGCTAGACCCAAGCCCGGGCCGGGAAGAGGGGCGGGGCCGGCGAAAGGGGACGTGACCCCCGGTAGATGGCAGCCGGGGTCCTCAAGCCCAATCAAGCCTGTCTCCAAGAATGCAACCAGCAGCCTTCACGCCCACTCAGAAGGCTGCTTCGGGGAGGCTGGACCAGCACGTGTGGCCCTTTCCGGGCCTAGCGTGGTAACTCAGGTACAGCAACCCGACCCCAAGGCTGGTGGCGTTAGGGGCGTGGCTAGACCCAAGCCCGGGCCTGGAAGAGGGGCGGGGCCGGCGCAAGGGGACGTGACCCCCATCAGATCGCGGCCAGTGTCCTCAAGCCAGATCAAGCCTGTCTCCAAGAATGCAACCAGCAGCCTTCACGCCCACTCAGAAGGCTGCTTCGGGGAGGCTGGACCAGCACGTGTGGCCCTTTCCGGGCCTAGCGTGGTAACCCAGGTACAGTGACCCAACCACTGGGCCAGTGGCGCTAGGGGCGTGGCTAGACCCAAGCCCGGGCCGGGAAGAGGGGCGTGGCTGGTGAGCGGGGACGTGAACCCCTGCAGATGGCGGCCGGGGTCCTCAAGCCCAATCAAGCCTGTCTTCCTGGATGCAACCAGCAGCCTTCACGCCCACTGAGAAGGCTGCTTCGGGGAGGCTGGACCCCCACGTGTGGCCCTTTTCGGGCCTAGCGTGGTAACCTAGGTACAGTGACCCGACCCCCGTTCCAGTGGCACTAGGGCCGTGGCTAGACCCAAGCCCTGGCCGGGAAGAGGGTCGGGGCCGTGGCAAGGGGACGTGACCCCCAGCAGATGGCGGCCAGGGTCCTCAAGCCAGATCAAGCCTGTCTCCTGGAATGCAACCAGCAGCCTTCACGCCCACTCAGAAGGCTGCTTCGGGAAGGCTGGACCCCCACGTGTGGCCCTTTTCGGGCCTAGCGTGGTAACACAGGTACAGCGACCCGACCCCCGGGCCAGTGGCACTAGGGCCGTGGCTAGACACAAGCCCGGGCTGGGAAGAGGGGCGGGGCCGGCGCAAGGGGACATGACCCCCAGCAGATGGCGGCCAGGGTCCTCAAGCCAGATCAAGCCTGTCTTCTGGAAAGCAACCAGCAGCCTTCACGCACACTTGGAAGGCTGCTTCGGGGAGGCTGTACCCCCACGTGTGGCCCTTTCCTGGCCTAGCGTGGTTACCCAGGTACAGCGAACCGACCCCTGGACTGGTGGCTCTAGGGGCGTGGCTAGACCCAAGCCCGGGCCGTTAAGAGGGGCGGGGCCGGCGCAAGGGTACGTGCCCCCCTGCTGATGGCGGCCGGGGTACTCAAGCCCAATCAAGCCTGTCTCCCAGAATGCAACCAGCAGCCTTCACGCCCACTTGGAAGGCTGCTTCGGGGAGGCTGGACCCCCACGTGTGGCCCTTTCCTGGCCTAGCGTGGTAACCCAGGTACAGCGACCCAACCACTGGGCCAGTGGCGCTAGGGGCGTGGCTAGACCAAAGCCTGGGCCGGGAAGAGAGGCGGGGCTGGTGAGCGGGGACGTGAACCCCTGCAGATGGCGGCCGGGGTCCTCAAGCCCGATCAAGCCTGTATTCTGGAATGCAACCAGCAGCCTTCACGCCCACTCGGAAGGCTGCTTCGTGGAGGCTGGACCCCCCACGTGTGGCCCTTTCCGTGCCTAGCGTGGTGACCCAGGTACAGCGACCCGACCCCTGGACTGGTGGCGCTAGGGGCGTGGCTAGACCCAAGCCTGGGCCGGGAAGAAGGGTGGGGCCGGCGCAAGGAGACGTGACCCCCGTCAGATTGCAGCCGGGGTCCTCAACCCCGATCAAGCCTGTCTCCTGGAATGCAACCAGCAGCCTTCACTCCCACTCGGAAGGCTGCTTCGGGGAGGCTGGACCCCACGTGTGGCCCTTTTTGGGCCTAGCGTGGTAACACAGGTACAGCGACCCAACCACTGGGCCAGTGGCGCTAGGTGCGTGGCTAGACCCAAGCCCGGGCCAGGAAGAGGGGCGGGGCCAGCGCAAGGGGACGTGACCCCCAGAAGATGGTGGCCAGGGTCCTCAAGCCCGATCAAGCCTGTCTCCAAGAATGCAACCAGCAGCCTTCACGCCCAATTGGAAGGCTGCTTCGGGGAGGCTGGACCCCCACGTGTGGCCCTTTTCGGGCCTAGCGTGGTAACCCAGGTACAGCGACCCGACCCCTGGACTGGTGGCTCTAGGGGCGTGGCTAGACCCAAGCCTGGGCCGGGAAGAGGGGCGGGGCCGGCGCAAAGGGACGTGACCCCCAGCAGATGCCGGCCGGGGTCCTCAAGCCAGATCAAGCCTGTCTCCAAGAATGCAACCAGCAGCCTTCACGTCCATTCCGAAGGCTGCTTCGGGGAGGCTGGACCCCCACGTGTGGCCGTTTCCGGGCC
Source organism: Ochotona curzoniae (assembly GCF_017591425.1). Taxonomy (NCBI): domain Eukaryota; kingdom Metazoa; phylum Chordata; class Mammalia; order Lagomorpha; family Ochotonidae; genus Ochotona; species Ochotona curzoniae. The sequence goes on along the minus strand of NW_024465595.1, from coordinate 45,433 downwards.
TAGCAAGGTAACCCAGGTACAGCGACCCGACCCCTGGACCAGTGGCGCTAGGGGCGTGGCTAGACCCAAGCCCGGGCCAGGAAGAGAGGCGGGGCCGGCGCAAAAGGGACGTGACCCCCGGCAGATATCGGCTGGGGTCCTCAAGCCCGATCAAGCCTGTCTCCAAGAATGCAACCAGCAGCCTTCACGCCCACTTGGAAGGCTGCTTCGGGGAGGCTGGACCCACACGTGTGGCCCTTTTCGGGCCTAGCGTGGTAACCCAGGTACAGCAACCCGACCCCTGGACCAGTGGCGCTAGGGCCGTGGCTAGACCCAAATCTGCGCCGGGAAGAGGGGCGGGGCTGGCGAAAGGGGATGTGACCGCCCGGAAATCGCAGCCGGGGTCCTCAAGCCCGATCAAGCCTGTCTCCCGGAATGTACCAGCAGCCTTCACGCCCACTAAGAAGGCTGCCTCGGAGAGACTGGACCACCACGTGTGGCCCTCTACGGGGCTAGCGTTGTAACCCAGGTACAGAGACCTGACCCCCGGGCCAGTGGCGCTCGGGGCGTGGCTAGACCCAAGCCCGGGCTGGGAAGAGGGGCGGGGCCGGCGCAAGGGGACGTGACCCCCAGCACATGGCGGCCGGGGTCCTCAAGCCCGAACAATCCTGTCTCCCAGAATGCATCCAGCAGCCTTAACGCCACTCAGATGGCTGCTTCGGGGAGGCTGGACCCCCACGTGTGGCCCTTTCCTGGCCTAGCATGGTAACCCAGGTACAGCGACCCGACCCCTGGACCAGTGGCGCTAGGGGCGTGGCTAGACCCAAGCTTGGGCCGGGAAGAGGGGCGGGGCCGGCGCAAGGGGATGTGACCCCCCTGCTGATGGCGGCCGGTGTCCTCAAGCCACATAAAGCCTGTCTCCAAGAAAGCAACCAGCAGCCTTCACGCCCACTCGGAAGGCTGCTTCGAGGAGGCTGGACCCCCACGTGTGGCGCTTTTCGGACCTCGCGTGGTAACCCAGGTACAGCGACCCGACCACTGGACCAGTGGTGCTAGGGGCGTGGCTAGACCCAAGCCTGGGCCGGGAAGAGGGGCGGGGCCGGCGCAAGGGGATGTGACCCCCGGCAAATGGCGGCCGGGGTCCTCAAGCCCGATCAAGCCTGTCTCCCAGAATGCAACCAGCAGCCTTCACGCCCAATTGGAAGGCTGCTTCGGGGAGGCTGGACCCCCACGTGTGGCCCTTTCCGGGCCTAGCGTTGTAACCCAGGTACAGCGACCCGACCCCTGGACTGGTGGCTCTAGGGGCGTGGCTAGACCCAAGCCTGGGCCGGGAAGAGGGGCGGGGCCAGCGCAAAGGGACGTGACCCCCGGCAGATATCGGCTGGGGTCCTCAAGCCCGATCAAGCCTGTCTCCAAGAATGCAACCAGCAGCCTTCACGCCCACTTGGAAGGCTGCTTCGGGGAGGCTGGTCCCCCACGTGTGGCCCTTTTCGGGCCTAGCGTGGTAACCCAGGTACAGCAACCCGACCCCTGGACCAGTGGCGCTAGGGCCGTGGCTAGACCCAAGCCTGAGCCGGGAAGAGGGGCTGGGCTGGCGAAAGGGGATGTGACCGCCGGGAAATCGCAGCCGGGGTCCTCAAGCCCGATCAAGCCTGTCTCCCAGAATGCAACCAGCAGCCTTCACGCCCACTCAGAAGGCTGCCTCGGAGAGACTGGACCACCACGTGTGGCCCTATACGGGGCTAGCGTTGTAACCCAGGTACAGAGACCTGACACCCGGGCCAGTGGCGCTCGGGGCGTGGCTAGACCCAAGCCCGGGCCGGGAAGAGGGGCGGGGCTGGCGCAAGGGGACGTGACCCCCAGCACATGGCGGCCTGGGTCCTCAAGCCACATCAAGCCTGTCTCCAAGAATGCAACCAGCAGCCTTCACGCCCACTCAGAAGGCTGCCTCGGAGAGACTGGACCACCACGTGTGGCCCTATACGGGGCTAGCATGGTAACCCAGGTACAGCGACCCGACCCCTGGACCAGTGGCGCTAGGGGCGTGGCTAGACCCAAGCCTGGGCTGGGAAGAGGGGCGGGGCCGGCGCAAGGGGATGTGAAACCCGGCAAATGGCGGCCGGGGTCCTCAAGCCACATCAAGCCTGTCTCCAAGAAAGCAACCAGCAGCCTTCACGCCCACTCGGAAGGCTGCTTCGAGGAGGCTGGACCCCCACGTGTGGCGCTTTTCGGACCTCGCGTGGTAACCCAGGTACAGCGACCCGACCACTGGACCAGTGGTGCTAGGGGCGTGGCTAGACCCAAGCCTGGGCCGGGAAGAGGGGCGGGGCCGGCGCAAGGGGATGTGACCCCCGGCAAATGGCGGCCGGGGTCCTCAAGCCCGATCAAGCCTGTCTCCCAGAATGCAACCAGCAGCCTTCACGCCCACTCGGAAGGCTGCTTCGGGGAGGCTGGACCCCCCACGTGTGGCCCTTTTCGGGCCTATCGCTGTAACCCAGGTACAGCGACCCGACCTCCGGGCTAGTGGCGCTAGGGGCGTTGCTAGACCCAAGCCTGGGCCGGGAAGAGGGGCGGGGCCGGCGCAAGGGGACGTGACCCCCGGTAAATCGCAGCCGGGGTCCTCAAGCCAGATCAAGCCTGTCTCCAAGAATGCAACCAGCAGCCTTCACGCCCACTCGGAAGGCTGCTTCGGGGAGGCTGGACCCCCACGTGTGGCCCTTTTCGAGCCTAGCGTTGTAACCCAGGTACAGCGACCCGACCCCATGGGAGGTGGCGCTAGGGGCGTGGCTAGACACAAGCCCGGGCCGGGAAGATGGGCGGGGCAGGCGCAAGGGGACATGACCCCCAGCAGATGTCGGCCAGGGTCCTCAAGCCAGATCAAGCCTGTCTCCAAGAATGCAACCAGCAGCCTTCACGCCCACTTGGAAGGCTGCTTCGGGGAGGCTGGACCCCCACGTGTGGCCCTTTTCGGGCCTAGCGTGGTATCCCAGGTACAGCAACCCGACCCCTGGACCAGTGGCGCTAGGGCCGTGGCTAGACCCAAGCCTGGGCCGGGAAGAGGGGCGGGGCCGGCGAAAGGGGATGTGACCCCCTGCAGATGGTGGCCGGGGTCCTCAAGCCCGATCCAACCTGTCTTCTGGAATGCAACCAGCAGCCTTCACGCCCACTCAGAAGGCTGCTTCGGGGACGCTGGAACCCCACTTGTGGCCCTTTTCGGGCCTAGCGTGGTAATCCAGGTACAGCGACACGACCCCAGGCCAGTGGCCCTAGGGGCGTGGCTAGACCCAAGCCCGGGCCGGGAAGAGGGGCGTGGCTGGCGCACGGGGACATGACCCCCAGCAGATGGCGGCCGGGGTCCTGAAGCCCGATCAAGCCTGTCTCCAAGAATGCAACCAGGAGCCTTCACGCCCACTTGGAAGGCTGCTTCGGGGAGGCTGGACCCCCACGTGTGGCCCTTTTCGGGCCTAGCGTGGTAACCCAGGTACAGTGAACCGATCCCCTGGCAGGTGGCGCTAGGGCCGTGGCTAGACACAAGCCCGGGCCGGGAAGAGGGGTGGGTCTGGCGAAAGGGGACGTGACCTCCTGCAGATGGCGGATGGGGTCCTCAAGCCCGATCAAGCCTGTCTCCAAGAATGCAACCAGCAGCCTTCACGCCCACTCGGAAGGCTGCTTCGGGGAGGCTGGACCAGCACATGTGTGGCCCTTTTCAGGCCTAGCGTGGTAACCCAGGTAAAGTGACCCGACCCCAAGGCTGGTGGCGCTAGGGGCGTGGCTAGACCCAAGCCCGGGCCGGGAAGAGGGGCAGGGCTGGCGAAAGGGGACGTGACCCCCATCAGATGGCGGCCAGGGTCCTCAAGCCACATCAAGCCTGTCTCCAAGAATGCACCCAGCAGCCTTCACGCCCACTTGGAAGGGTTCTTCGGGGAGGCTGGACCCCCACGTGTGGCCCTTTCCATGGCCTAGCGTGGTAACCCAGTTACAGCGACCCGACCCCCAGGCCAGTGGCGCTAGGGGCGTGGCTAGACCCAAGCCCGGGCCGGGAAGAGGGGCGTGGCCGGCGCAGGGGGACGTGACCCCCTGCAAATGGCGGCAGGAATCCTCAAGCCCGATCAAGCCTGTCTCCCGGAATGCAACCAGCAGCCTTCACGCCCACTTGGAAGGCTGCTTCGGGGAGGCTGGACCCCCACGTGTGGCACTTTTCGGGCCTAGCGTGGTAACCCAGGTACAGCGACCCGACCCCTGAACCGGTGTCGCTAGGGGCGTGGCTAGACCCAAGCCCGGGCCGGGAAGAGGGGCGGGCCGGCGAAAGGGGACGTGACCCCCTGCAGATGGCGGCCGGGGTCCTCAAGCCTGATCAAGCCTGTCTTCTGGAATGCAACCAGCAGCCTTCCCGCTAACTGGGAAGGCTGCTTCGGGCAGGCTGGACCCCCACACGTAGCCCTTTTCGGGCCTAGCGTGGTAACCCAGGTACAGAGACCTGACCCCCGGGCCAGTGGCGCTAGGGCCGTGGCTAGACCCAAGCCCGGGCTGGAAAGTGGGGCGGGGCCGGCGCAAGGGGACGTGACCCCCAGAAGATGGCGGCCGGGGTCCTCAAGCCAGATCAAGCCTATCTCCAAGAATGCAACCAGCAGCCTTCACGCTCACTTGGAAGGCTCCTTGGGGAGGCTGGACCCCCACGTGTGGCCCTTTTCGGGCCTAGCGTGGTAACCCAGGTACAGCAACCCAACCACTGGGTCAGTGGCCCTAGGGGCGTGGCTAGACCCAAGCCTGGGCCGGGAAGAGGGGCGGGGCCGGCGCAAAGGGACGTGACCCCCAGCAGATGCCGGCCGGGGTCCTCAAGCCAGATCAAGCCTGTCTCCAAGAATGCAACCAGCAGCCTTCACGTCCATTCCGAAGGCTGCTTCGGGGAGGCTGGACCCCCACGTGTGGCCGTTTCCGGGCCTAGCAAGGTAACCCAGGTACAGCGACCCGACCCCTGGACCAGTGGCGCTAGGGGCGTGGCTAGACCCAAGCCCGGGCCAGGAAGAGAGGCGGGGCCGGCGCAAGGGGACGTGACCCCCGGCAGATATCGGCTGGGGTCCTCAAGCCCGATCAAGCCTGTCTCCAAGAATGCAACCAGCAGCCTTCACGCCCACTTGGAAGGCTGCTTCGGGGAGGCTGGACCCACACGTGTGGCCCTTTTCGGGCCTAGCGTGGTAACCCAGGTACAGCAACCCGACCCCTGGACCAGTGGCGCTAGGGCCGTGGCTAGACCCAAATCTGCGCCGGGAAGAGGGGCGGGGCTGGCGAAAGGGGATGTGACCGCCCGGAAATCGCAGCCGGGGTCCTGAAGCGCGATCAAGCCTGTCTCCCGGAATGTACCAGCAGCCTTCACGCCCACTCAGAAGGCTGCCTCGGAGAGACTGGACCACCACGTGTGGCCCTATACGGGGCTAGCGTTGTAACCCAGGTACAGAGACCTGACCCCCGGGCCAGTGGCGCTCGGGGCGTGGCTAGACCCAAGCCCGGGCTGGGAAGAGGGGCGGGGCCGGCGCAAGGGGACGTGACCCCCAGCACATGGCGGCCGGGGTCCTCAAGCCCGAACAATCCTGTCTCCCAGAATGCATCCAGCAGCCTTAACGCCACTCAGATGGCTGCTTCGGGGAGGCTGGACCCCCACGTGTGGCCCTTTCCTGGCCTAGCGTGGTAACCCAGGTACAGCGACCCGACCCCTGGACCAGTGGCGCTAGGGGCGTGGCTAGACCCAAGCTTGGGCCGGGAAGAGGGGCGGGGCCGGCGCAAGGGGATGTGACCCCCCTGCTGATGGCGGCCGGGGTCCTCAAGCCACATAAAGCCTGTCTCCAAGAAAGCAACCAGCAGCCTTCACGCCCACTCGGAAGGCTGCTTCGAGGAGGCTGGACCCCCACGTGTGGCGCTTTTCGGACCTCGCGTGGTAACCCAGGTACAGCGACCCGACCACTGGACCAGTGGTGCTAGGGGCGTGGCTAGACCCAAGCCTGGGCCGGGAAGAGGGGCGGGGCCGGCGCAAGGGGATGTGACCCCCGGCAAATGGCGGCCGGGGTCCTCAAGCCCGATCAAGCCTGTCTCCCAGAATGCAACCAGCAGCCTTCACGCCCAATTGGAAGGCTGCTTCGGGGAGGCTGGACCCCCACGTGTGGCCCTTTCCGGGCCTAGCGTTGTAACCCAGGTACAGCGACCCGACCCCTGGACTGGTGGCTCTAGGGGCGTGGCTAGACCCAAGCCTGGGCCGGGAAGAGGGGCGGGGCCAGCGCAAAGGGACGTGACCCCCGGCAGATATCGGCTGGGGTCCTCAAGCCCGATCAAGCCTGTCTCCAAGAATGCAACCAGCAGCCTTCACGCCCACTTGGAAGGCTGCTTCGGGGAGGCTGGTCCCCCACGTGTGGCCCTTTTCGGGCCTAGCGTGGTAACCCAGGTACAGCAACCCGACCCCTGGACCAGTGGCGCTAGGGCCGTGGCTAGACCCAAGCCTGAGCCGGGAAGAGGGGCTGGGCTGGCGAAAGGGGATGTGACCGCCGGGAAATCGCAGCCGGGGTCCTCAAGCCCGATCAAGCCTGTCTCCCAGAATGCAACCAGCAGCCTTCACGCCCACTCAGAAGGCTGCCTCGGAGAGACTGGACCACCACGTGTGGCCCTATACGGGGCTAGCGTTGTAACCCAGGTACAGAGACCTGACACCCGGGCCAGTGGCGCTCGGGGCGTGGCTAGACCCAAGCCCGGGCCGGGAAGAGGGGCGGGGCCGGCGCAAGGGGACGTGACCCCCAGCACATGGCGGCCTGGGTCCTCAAGCCACATCAAGCCTGTCTCCAAGAATGCAACCAGCAGCCTTCACGCCCACTCAGAAGGCTGCCTCGGAGAGACTGGACCACCACGTGTGGCCCTATACGGGGCTAGCATGGTAACCCAGGTACAGCGACCCGACCCCTGGACCAGTGGCGCTAGGGGCGTGGCTAGACCCAAGCCTGGGCTGGGAAGAGGGGCGGGGCCGGCGCAAGGGGATGTGAAACCCGGCAAATGGCGGCCGGGGTCCTCAAGCCACATCAAGCCTGTCTCCAAGAAAGCAACCAGCAGCCTTCACGCCCACTCGGAAGGCTGCTTCGAGGAGGCTGGACCCCCACGTGTGGCGCTTTTCGGACCTCGCGTGGTAACCCAGGTACAGCGACCCGACCACTGGACCAGTGGTGCTAGGGGCGTGGCTAGACCCAAGCCTGGGCCGGGAAGAGGGGCGGGGCCGGCGCAAGGGGATGTGACCCCCGGCAAATGGCGGCCGGGGTCCTCAAGCCCGATCAAGCCTGTCTCCCAGAATGCAACCAGCAGCCTTCACGCCCACTCGGAAGGCTGCTTCGGGGAGGCTGGACCCCCCACGTGTGGCCCTTTTCGGGCCTATCGCTGTAACCCAGGTACAGCGACCCGACCTCCGGGCTAGTGGCGCTAGGGGCGTTGCTAGACCCAAGCCTGGGCCGGGAAGAGGGGCGGGGCCGGCGCAAGGGGACGTGACCCCCGGTAAATCGCAGCCGGGGTCCTCAAGCAAGATCAAGCCTGTCTCCAAGAATGCAACCAGCAGCCTTCACGCCCACTCGGAAGGCTGCTTCGGGGAGGCTGGACCCCCACGTGTGGCCCTTTTCGAGCCTAGCGTTGTAACCCAGGTACAGCGACCCGACCCCATGGGAGGTGGCGCTAGGGGCGTGGCTAGACACAAGCCCGGGCCGGGAAGATGGGCGGGGCAGGCGCAAGGGGACATGACCCCCAGCAGATGTCGGCCGGGGTCCTCAAGCCAGATCAAGCCTGTCTCCAAGAATGCAACCAGCAGCCTTCACGCCCACTTGGAAGGCTGCTTCGGGGAGGCTGGACCCCCACGTGTGGCCCTTTTCGGGCCTAGCGTGGTATCCCAGGTACAGCAACCCGACCCCTGGACCAGTGGCGCTAGGGCCGTGGCTAGACCCAAGCCTGGGCCGGGAAGAGGGGCGGGGCCGGCACAAGGGGACGTGACCCCCTGCAGATGGTGGCCGGGGTCCTCAAGCCCGATCCAACCTGTCTTCTGGAATGCAACCAGCAGCCTTCACGCCCACTCAGAAGGCTGCTTCGGGGACGCTGGAACCCCACTTGTGGCCCTTTTCGGGCCTAGCGTGGTAATCCAGGTACAGCGACACGACCCCAGGCCAGTGGCCCTAGGGGCGTGGCTAGACCCAAGCCCGGGCCGGGAAGAGGGGCGTGGCTGGCGCACGGGGACATGACCCCCAGCAGATGGCGGCCGGGGTCCTGAAGCCCGATCAAGCCTGTCTCCAAGAATGCAACCAGGAGCCTTCACGCCCACTTGGAAGGCTGCTTCGGGGAGGCTGGACCCCCACGTGTGGCCCTTTTCGGGCCTAGCGTGGTAACCCAGGTACAGTGAACCGATCCCCTGGCAGGTGGCGCTAGGGCCGTGGCTAGACACAAGCCCGGGCCGGGAAGAGGGGTGGGTCTGGCGAAAGGGGACGTGACCTCCTGCAGATGGCGGATGGGGTCCTCAAGCCCGATCAAGCCTGTCTCCAAGAATGCAACCAGCAGCCTTCACGCCCACTCGGAAGGCTGCTTCGGGGAGGCTGGACCAGCACATGTGTGGCCCTTTTCAGGCCTAGCGTGGTAACCCAGGTAAAGTGACCCGACCCCAAGGCTGGTGGCGCTAGGGGCGTGGCTAGACCCAAGCCCGGGCCGGGAAGAGGGGCAGGGCTGGCGAAAGGGGACGTGACCCCCATCAGATGGCGGCCAGGGTCCTCAAGCCACATCAAGCCTGTCTCCAAGAATGCACCCAGCAGCCTTCACGCCCACTTGGAAGGGTTCTTCGGGGAGGCTGGACCCCCACGTGTGGCCCTTTCCATGGCCTAGCGTGGTAACCCAGTTACAGCGACCCGACCCCCAGGCCAGTGGCGCTAGGGGCGTGGCTAGACCCAAGCCCGGGCCGGGAAGAGGGGCGTGGCCGGCGCAGGGGGACGTGACCCCCTGCAAATGGCGGCAGGAATCCTCAAGCCCGATCAAGCCTGTCTCCCGGAATGCAACCAGCAGCCTTCACGCCCACTTGGAAGGCTGCTTCGGGGAGGCTGGACCCCCACGTGTGGCACTTTTCGGGCCTAGCGTGGTAACCCAGGTACAGCGACCCGACCCCTGAACCGGTGTCGCTAGGGGCGTGGCTAGACCCAAGCCCGGGCCGGGAAGAGGGGCGTGGCCGGCGAAAGGGGACGTGACCCCCTGCAGATGGCGGCCGGGGTCCTCAAGCCTGATCAAGCCTGTCTTCTGGAATGCAACCAGCAGCCTTCCCGCTAACTGGGAAGGCTGCTTCGGGCAGGCTGGACCCCCACACGTAGCCCTTTTCGGGCCTAGCGTGGTAACCCAGGTACAGAGACCTGACCCCCGGGCCAGTGGCGCTAGGGCCGTGGCTAGACCCAAGCCCGGGCTGGAAAGTGGGGCGGGGCCGGCGCAAGGGGACGTGACCCCCAGAAGATGGCGGCCGGGGTCCTCAAGCCAGATCAAGCCTATCTCCAAGAATGCAACCAGCAGCCTTCACGCTCACTTGGAAGGCTCCTTGGGGAGGCTGGACCCCCACGTGTGGCCCTTTTCGGGCCTAGCGTGGTAACCCAGGTACAGCAACCCAACCACTGGGTCAGTGGCCCTAGGGGCGTGGCTAGACCCAAGCCCGGGCCGGGAAGAGGGGCGTGGCCGGCGCAAGGGGACGTGACCCCCTGCAAATGGCGGCCGGGGTCCCCAAGCCAGATCAAGCCTGTCTCCAAGAATGCAACCAGCAGCCTTTACGCCTCCTCGGAATGCTGCTTCGGGGAGGCTGTACCCCCACGTGTGGCCCTTTTCGGGCCTAGCGTGGTAACCCAGGTACAGCAACCCGACCCCCGGGCCAGTGGCCCTAGGGGCGTGGCTAGACCCAAGCCCGGGCTGGGAAGAGGGGCGGGGCCGGCGCAAGGGGACGTGACCCCCTGCAGATGGCGGCCGGGGTCCTCAAGCCAGATCAAGCCTGTCTCCCGGAAAGCAACCAGCAGCCTTCCTGCTAACTGGGAAGGCTGCTTCGGGGAGGCTGGACCCCCAACGTGTGGCACTTTTCAAGCCTAGCGTGGTAACCCAGGTACAGCGACCCGACCTCCGGGCCAGTGGCGCTAGGGGCGTTGCTAGACCCAAGCCCGGGCCGGGAAGAGGGGCGGGGCCGGCGAAAGGGGACGTGACCCCCGGTAGATGGCAGCCGGGGTCCTCAAGCCCAATCAAGCCTGTCTCCTGGAATGCAACCAGCAGCCTTCATGCCCACTTGGAAGGCTGCTTCAGGGAGGCTGGACCCCCACGTGTAGACCTTTTCGGGCCTAGCGTGGTAACCCAGGTACAGCGACCCAACCACCGGGCCAGTGGCGCTAAGGGCGTGGCTAGACCCAAGCCCGGGCCGGGAAGAGGGGCGGGGCCGGGCGCAAGGAGACATGACCCCCGGCAGATTGCAGCCGGGGTCTTCAAGCCCGATCAAGCCTGTATCTGGAATGCAACCAGCAGCCTTCACGCCCACTCGGAAGGCTGCTTCAGGGAGGCTGGACCCCACGTGTGACCCTTTTTGGGCCTAGCGTGGTAACACAGGTACAGCGACCCAACCACTGGGCCAGTGGCGCTAGGGGCGTGGCTAGACCCAAGCCCGGGCTGGGAAGAGGGGCGGGGCCGTGGCAAGGGGACGTGACCCCCTGCAGATGGCGGCCGGGGTCCTCAAGCCACATCAAGCCTGTCTCCCGGAAAGCAACCAGCAGCCTTCCTGCTAACTGGGAAGGCTGCTTCGGGGAGGCTGGACCCCCAACGTGTGGCACTTTTCAAGCCTAGTGTGGTAACCCAGGTACAGCGACCCGACCCCTGGACCAGTGGCGCTAGGGGCGTTGCTAGACCCAAGCCCGGGCCGGGAAGAGGGGCGGGGCCGGCGAAAGGGGACGTGACCCCCGGTAGATGGCAGCCGGGGTCCTCAAGCCCAATCAAGCCTGTCTCCCGGAATGCAACCAGCAGCCTTCATGCCCACTTGGAAGGCTGCTTCGGGGAGGCTGGACCCCCACGTGTAGACCTTTTCGGGCCTAGCGTGGTAACCCAGGTACAGCGACCCAACCACCGGGCCAGTGGCGCTAAGGGCGTGGCTAGACCCAAGCCCGGGCCGGGAAGAGAGGCGGGACCGGCGCAAGGGGACATGACCCCCGGCAGATGGCGGCCGGGGTCCTCAAGCACAATCAAGCCTGTCTCCCGGAATGCAACCAGCAGCATTCACGCCCACTCGGAAGGCTGCTTCGTGGAGGCTGGACCCCCCACGTGTGGCCCTTTCCGTGCCTAGCGTGGTGACCCAGGTACAGCGACCCGACCCCTGGACTGGTGGCGCTAGGGGCGTGGCTAGACCCAAGCCCGGGCCGGGAAGAAGGGCGGGGCCGGGCGCAAGGAGACATGACCCCCGGCAGATTGCAGCCAGGGTCTTCAAGCCCGATCAAGCCTGTATCTGGAATGCAACCAGCAGCCTTCACGCCCACTCGGAAGGCTGCTTCAGGGAGGCTGGACCCCACGTGTGACCCTTTTTGGGCCTAGCGTGGTAACACAGGTACAGCGACCCAACCACTGGGCCAGTGGCGCTAGGGGCGTGGCTTGACCCAAGCCCGGGCCGGGAAGAGGGGCGGGGCCGGCGCAAGGGGACGTGACCCCAAGCAGATGGCGGCCGGGGTCCTCAAGCCCGATCAAGCCTGTCTCCCGGAATGCAACCAGCAGCCTTCACGTCCACTCAGAAGGCTGCTTCGGGGAGACTGGACCCCCACGTGTGGCCCTTTTCGGGCCTAGCGTGGTAACCCAGGTACAGTGACCCGACCCCAAGGCTGGTGGCGTTAGGGGCGTGGCTAGACCCAAGCCCGGGCCTGGAAGAGGGGCGTGGCCGGCACAAGGGGACGTGACCCCCAGCAGATGGCGGCCAGTGTCCTCAAGCCAGATCAAGCCTGTCTCCAAGAATGCAACCAGCAGCCTTCACGCCCACTCAGAAGGCTGCTTCGGGGAGGCTGGACCAGCACGTGTGGCCCTTTTCGGGCCTAGCGTGGTAACCCAGGTACAGCGACCCGACCCCTGGACTGGTGGCTCTAGGGGCGTGGCTAGACCCAAGCCCGGGCCGGGAAGAGGGGCGGGGCCTGCGCAAGGGGACGTGACCCCCAGCAGATGTCGGCCGGGGTCCTCAAGCCCAATCAAGCCTGTCTTCCTGGATGCAACCAGCAGCCTTCACGCCCACTCGGAATGCTGCTTCGTGGAGGCTGGACCCCCCACGTGTGGCCCTTTTCGGGCCTAGCGTGGTAACCCAGGTACAGTGACCCGACCCCCGTTCCAGTGGCACTAGGGCCGTGGCTAGACCCAAGCCCTGGCCGGGAAGAGGGGCGGGGCCGTGGCAAGGGGACGTGACCCCCAGCAGATGGCGGCCAGGGTCCTCAAGCCAGATCAAGCCTGTCTTCTGGAAAGCAACCAGCAGCCTTCACGCACACTTGGAGGCTGCTTCGGGGAGGCTGGACCCCCACGTGTGGCCCTTTCCTGGCCTAGCGTGGTTACCCAGGTACAGCGACCCGACCCCTGGACTGGTGGCTCTAGGGGCGTGGCTAGACCCAAGCCCGGGCCGTTAAGAGGGGCGGGGCCGGCGAAAGGGGACGTGCCCCCCTGCTGATGGCGGCCGGGGTACTCAAGCCCAATCAAGCCTGTCTCCAAGAATGCAACCAGCAGCCTTCACGCCCACTTGGAAGGCTGCTTCGGGGAGGCTGGACCCCCACGTGTGGCCCTTTCCGGGCCTAGCGTGGTAACCCAGGTACAGCGACCCAACCACTGGGCCAGTGGCGCTAGGGGCGTGGCTAGACCCAAGCCTGGGCCGGGAAGAGGGGCGGGGCTGGTGAGCGGGGACGTGAACCCCTGCAGATGGCGGCCGGGGTACTCAAGCCCAATCAAGCCTGTCTTCCGGAATGCAACCAGCAGCCTTCAAGCCCACTCGGAAGGCTGCTTCGTGGAGGCTGGACCCCCCACGTGTGGCCCTTTTCGGGCCTAGCGTGGTAACCCAGGTACAGCGACCCGACCCCTGGACTGGTGGCGCTAGGGGCGTGGCTAGACCCAAGCCTGGGCCGGGAAGAAGGGTGGGGCCGGCGCAAGGAGACGTGACCCCCGTCAGATTGCAGCCGGGGTCCTCAAGCCCGATCAAGCCTGTATCTGGAATGCAACCAGCAGCCTTCACGCCCACTCGGAAGGCTGCTTCGGGGAGGCTGGACCCCACGTGTGGCCCTTTTTGGGCCTAGCGTGGTAACACAGGTACAGCGACCCAACCACTGGGCCAGTGGCGCTAGGGGCGTGGCTAGACCCAAGCCTGGGCCGGGAAGAGGGTCGGGGCCGGCGCAAGGGGACGTGACCCCCATCAGATGGCGGCCGGGGTCCTCAAGCCCGATCAAGCCTGTCTCCAAGAAAGCAACCAGCAGCCTTACGCCCAATTGGAAGGCTGCTTCGGGGAGGCTGGACCCCCACGTGTGGCCCTTTCCGGGCCTAGCGTGGTAACCCAGGTACAGCGACCCGACCCCTGGACTGGTGGCTCTAGGGGCGTGGCTAGACCCAAGCCTGGGCCGGGAAGAGGGGCGGGGCCAGCGCAAAGGGACGTGACCCCTAGCAGATGCCGGCCGGGGTCCTCAAGCCAGATCAAGCCTGTCTCCCGGAATGCAACCAACAGCCTTCACGTCCATTCAGAAGGCTGCTTCGGGGAGGCTGGACCCCCACGTGTGGCCGTTTCCGGGCCTAGCATGGTAACCCAGGTACAGCGACCCGACCCCTGGACCAGTGGCGCTAGGGGCGTGGCTAGACCCAAGCCCGGGCCGGGAAGAGGGGCGGGGCTGGCGAAAGGGGATGTGACCGCCGGGAAATCGCAGCCGGGGTCCTCAAGCCCGATCAAGCCTGTCTCCCAGAATGCAACCAGCAGCCTTCACGCCCACTCAGAAGGCTGCTTCGAGGAGGCTGGACCCCCACGTGTGGCGCTTTTCGGACCTCGCGTGGTAACCCAGGTACAGCGACCCGACCCCTGGACCAGTGGCGCTAGGTGCGTGGCTAGACACAAGCCCGGGCTGGGAAGATGGGCGGGGCCGGCGCAAGGGGACATGACCCCCAGCAGATGGCGACCGGGGTCCTCAATCCAGATCAAGCCTGTCTCCAACAATGCAACCAGCAGCCTTCACGCCCACTCGGAAGGCTGCTTCGGGGAGGCTGGACCCAAACGTTTGGCCCTTTTCGCGCCTAGCGTGGTAACCCAGGTACAGCGCCCCGACTCCTGGACGAGTGGCGCTAGGGGTGTGGCTAGACCCAAGCCCGGGCCAGGAAGAGGGGCGGGGCCGGCGCAAGGGGACATGACCCCCAGCAGATTTCGGCTGGGGTCCTCAAGCCAGATCAAGCCTGTCTCCAAGAATGCAACTAGCAGCCTTCACGCCCACTTGGAAGGCTGCTTCGGGGAGGCTGGACCCCCACGTGTGGCCCTTTTCGGGCCTAGCGTGGTATCCCAGGTACAGCAACCCGACCCCTGGACCAGTGGCGCTAGGGCCGTGGCTAGACCCAAGCCCGGGCCGGGAAGAGGGGCGGGGCAGATGCAAGGGGACGTGACTGCCGGCAGATATCGGCTGGGGTCCTCAAGCCCGATCAAGCCTGTCTCCAAGAATGCAACCAGCAGCCTTCATGCCCACTCAGAAGGCTGCTTCGGGGAGACTGGACCCACACGTGTGGCCCTTTCCGGGCCTAGCGTGGTAACACAGGTACCCCGAGCCGACCCCTGGACTGGTGGCTCTAGGGGCGTGGCTAGACCCAAGCCTGGGCCGGGAAGAGGGGCGGGGCCGGCGCAAGGGGATGTGACCCCCAGCAGATGGCGGCCGGGGTCCTCAAGCCCGAACAATCCTGTCTCTCAGAATCCATCCAGCAGCCTTAACGTCCACTCAGAAGGCTGCTTCGGGGAGGCTGGACCCCCACGTGTGGCCCTTTCCGGACCTCGCGTGGTAACCCAACCACCGGGCCACTGGCGCTAGGGGCGTGGCTAGACCCAAGCCTGGGCCGGGAAGAGGGGCGGGGCTGGTGAGCGGGGACGTGAACCCCTGCAGAGGGCGCCCAGGGTCCTCAAGCCCAATCAAGCCTGTCTTCCGGGATACAACCAGCAGCCTTCACACCCACTCGGAAGGCTGCTTCGTGTAGGCTGGACCCCCCACGTGTGGCCCTTTTCGGGCCTAGCGTGGTAACCCAGGTACAGTGACCCAACCACCGGGCCAGTGGCGCTAGGGCCGTGGCTAGACCCAAGCCCTGGCCAGGAAGAGGGGCGGGGCCGTGGCAAGGGGACGTGACCCCCAGCAGATGGCTGCCGGGGTCCTCAAGCCCGATCAAGCCTGTCTTCTGGAATGCAACCAGCAGCCTTCACGCCCACTTGGAAGGCTGCTTCGGGGAGGCTGGACCCCCACGTGTGGCCCTTTTCGGGCCTAGCGTGGTAACACAGGTACAGCGACCCGACCCCTGAACTGGTGGCGCTAGGGGCGTGGCTAGACCCAAGCCTGGGCCGGGAAGAGGGGCGGGGCTGGTGAGCGGGGACGTGAACCCCTGCAGATGGCGGCCGGGGTCCTCAAGCCCAATCAAGCCTGTCTCCAAGAATGCAACCAGCAGCCTTCACGCCCACTCGGAAGGCTGCTTCGTGGAGGCTGGACCCCCCACGTGTGGCCCTTTCCGTGCCTAGCGTGGTAACCAGGTACAGAGACCCGACCCCTGGACTGGTGGCGCTAGGGGCGTGGCTAGCCCCAAGCCTGGGCCGGGAAGATGGGCGGGGCCGGCGCCAGGAGACGTGACCCCTGGCAGATTGCAGCCGGGGTCCTCAAGCCCGATCAAGCCTGTATCTGGAATGCAACCAGCAGCCTTCACGCCCACTCGGAAGGCTGCTTCAGGGAGGCTGGACCCCCACGTGTGGCCCTTTTCGGGCCTAGCGTGGTAACCCAGGTACAGCGACCCAACACGGGCCAGTGGCGCTCGGGGCGTGGCTAGACCCAAGCCTGGGCCGGGAAGATGGGCGGGGCCGGTGCGCGGGGACATGACCCCCAGCAGATATCGGCCTTGGTCCTCAAGCACGATCAAGCCTGTCTCCAAGAATGCAACCAGCAGCCTTCACGCCCACTCGGAAGGCTGCTTCGGGGAGGCTGGACACCACGTGTGGCCCTTTTAGGGCCTAGCGTGGTAACACAGGTACAGCGACCCAACCACTGGGCCAGTGGCGCTAGGGGCGTGGCTAGACCCAAGCCCTGGCCAGGAAGAGGGGCGGGGCCAGCGCAAGGGGACGTGACCCACAGAAGATGGCGGCCTTGGTCCACAAGCCAGATCAAGCCTGTCTCCAAGAATGCAAACAGCAGCCTTCACGCCCAATTGGAAGGCTGCTTCGGGGAGGCCTGACCCCCCACGTGTGGCCCTTTCCGGGCCTAGCGTGGTAACCCAGGTACAGCGACCCGACCCCTGGACTGGTGGCTCTAGGGGCGTGGCTAGACCCAAGCCTGGGCCGGAAAGAGGGGCGGGGCCGGCGCAAAGGGACGTGACCCCCAGCAGATGGCGGCCGGGGTCCTCAAGCCCGATCAAGCCTGTCTCCAAGAATGCAACCAGCAGCCTTCACGCCCACTTGGAAGGCTGCTTCGGGGAGGCTGGACCCAAACGTTTGGCCCTTTTCGGGCCTAGCGTGGTAACCCAGGTACAGCGACCCGACCCCTGGACCAGTGGCGCTAGGGTCGTGGCTAGACCCAAGCCCGGGACGGGAAGAGGGGCGGGGCCGGCGCAAGGGGACGTGACCTCCGGCAGATTGCAGCCGGGGTCC
Organism: Ochotona curzoniae; assembly: GCF_017591425.1. Taxonomy (NCBI): domain Eukaryota; kingdom Metazoa; phylum Chordata; class Mammalia; order Lagomorpha; family Ochotonidae; genus Ochotona; species Ochotona curzoniae. Next base: position 28,581 of record NW_024465595.1, on the reverse strand, counting down.
TCAAGCCCGATCAAGCCTGTCTCCAAGAATGCAACCAGCAGCCTTCACGCCCACTCAGAAGGCTGCCTCGGAGAGACTGGACCCCCACGTGTGGCCCTATACTGGGCTAGCGTTGTAACCCAGGTACAGAGACCTGACCCCCGGGCCAGTGGCGCTCGGGGCGTGGCTAGACCCAAGCCCGGGCTGGGAAGAGGGGCGGGGCCGGCGCACGGGGACATGACCCCCAGCAGATGGCGGCCTGGGTCCTCAAGCCCGATCAATCCTGTCTCCCAGAATGCATCCTGCAGCCTTCACGCCCACTCAGAAGGCTGCTTCGGGGAGGCTGGACCCCCACGTGTGGCCCTTTCCGGGCCTAGCATGGTAACCCAGGTACAGCGACCCGACCCCTGGACCAGTGGCGCTAGGGGCGTGGCTAGACCCAAGCCTGGGCCGGGAAGAGGAGTGGGGCCGGCGCGCGGGGACATGACCCCCAGCAGATGGCGGCCTGGGTCCTCAAGCCACATCAAGCCTGTCTCCAAGAATGCAACCAGCAGCCTTCACGCCCACTCGGAAGGCTGCTTCGGGGAGGCTGGACCCCCACGTGTGGCGCTTTTCGGACCTCGCGTGGTAACACAGGTACAGCGACCCGACCCCTGGACCAGTGGCGCTAGGGGCGTGGCTAGACCCAAGCCTGGGCTGGAAAGAGGGGCGGGGCCGGTGCAAGGGGACGTGACCCCCAGAAGATGGCGACCGGGGTCCTCAAGCCAGATCAAGCCTATCTCCAAGAATGCAACCAGCAGCCTTCACGCTCACTTGGAAGGCTCCTTGGGGAGGCTGGACCCCCACGTGTGGCCCTTTTCGGGCCTAGCGTGGTAACCCAGGTACAGCAACCCGACCCCGGGCCAGTGGCCCTAGGGGCGTGGCTAGACCCAAGCCCGGGCCTGGAAGAGGGGCTGGGCCGGGGCAAGGGGACGTGACCCCCTGCAAATGGCGGCCGGGGTCCTCAAGCCCGATCAAGCCTGTCTCCAAGAATGCAACCAGCAGCCTTTACGCCTCCTCGTAATGCTGCTTCGGGGAGGCTGGACCCCCACGTGTGGCCCTTTTCGGGCCTAGCGTGGTAACCCAGGTACAGCAACCCGACCCCCGGGCCAGTGGCCCTAGGGGCGTGGCTAGACCCAAGCCCGGGCTGGGAAGAGGGGCGGGGCCGGCGAAAGGGGACGTGACCCCCTGCAGATGGCGGCCGGGGTCCTCAAGCCAGATCAAGCCTGTCTCCCGGAAAGCAACCAGCAGCCTTCCTGCTAACTGGGAAGGCTGCTTCGGGGAGGCTGGACCCCCAACGTGTGGCACTTTTCAAGCCTAGCGTGGTGACCCAGGTACAGCGACCCAACCACTGGACTGGTGGCGCCTGGGGCGTGGCTAGACCCAAGCCTGGGCCGGGAAGAAGGGCGGGGCCGGGCGCAAGGAGACATGACCCCCGGCAGATTGCAGCCGGGGTCCTCAAGCCCGATCAAGCCTGTATCTGGAATGCAACCAGCAGCCTTCACGCCCACTCGGAAGGCTGCTTCGAGGAGGCTGGACCCCACGTGTGGCCCTTTTTGGGCCTAGCGTGGTAACACAGGTACAGCGACCCAACCACTGGGCCAGTGGCGCTAGGGGCGTGGCTAGACCCAAGCCCGGGCCGGGAAGAGGGGCGGGGCCGGCGCAAGGGGACGTGACCCCAGCAGATGGCGGCCGGGGTCCTCAAGCCCGATCAAGCCTGTCTCCCGGAATGCAACCAGCAGCCTTCACGTCCACTCAGAAGGCTGCTTCGGGGAGACTGGACCCCCACGTGTGGCCCTTTTCGGGCCTAGTGTGGTAACCCAGGTACAGTGACCCGACCCCAAGGCTGGTGGCGTTAGGGGCGTGGCTAGACCCAAGCCCGGGCCTGGAAGAGGGGCGGGGCCGGCGAAAGGGGACGTGACCCCCTGCAGATGGCGGCCGGGGTCCTCAAGCCAGATCAAGCCTGTCTCCCGGAAAGCAACCAGCAGCCTTCACGCCCACTCAGAAGGCTGCTTCGGGGAGGCTGGACCCCCACGTGTGGCCGTTTCCGGGCCTAGCATTGTAACCCAGGTACAGCGACCCGACCCCTGGAGCAGTGGCGCTAGGGGCGTGGCTAGACCCAAGCCTGGGCCAGGAAGAGAGGCGGGACCGGCGCAAGGGGACGTGACCCCCGGCAGATATCGGCTGGGGTCCTCAAGCCCGATCAAGCCTGTCTCCAAGAATGCAACCAGCAGCCTTCACGCCCACTCAGAAGGCTGCTTCGGGGAGGCTGTACCCCCACGTGTGGCCCTTTTCGGGCCTAGCGTGGTAACCCAGGTACAGCGACCCGACCCCTGGACCAGTGGCGCTAGGGCCGTGGCTAGACCCAAGCCCGGGCCGGGAAGAGGGTACGGGCTGGCGAAAGGGGATGTGACCGCCGGGAAATCGCAGCCGGGGTCCTCAAGCCCGATCAAGCCTGTCTCCAAGAATGCAACCAGCAGCCTTCACGCCCACTCAGAAGGCTGCCTCGGAGAGACTGGACCCACACGTGTGGCCCTTTCCGGGCCTAGCGTGGTAACCCAGGTACAGCGACCCGACCCCTGGACCAGTGGCGCTAGGGGCGTGGCTAGACCCAAGCCTGGGCCGGGAAGAGGGGCGGGGCCGGCGCAAGGGGATGTGACCCCCAGCACATGGCGGCCGGGGTCCTCAAGCCCGAACAATCCTGTCTCCCAGAATGCATCCAGCAGCCTTAACGCCCACTCAGAAGGCTGCTTCGGGGAGGCTGGACCCCCACGTGTGGCCCTTTCCGGGCCTAGCGTGGTAACCCAGGTACAGCGACCCGACCCCTGGACCAGTGGCGCTAGGGGCGTGGCTAGACCCAAGCCTGGGCCGGGAAGAGGGGCGGGGACGGCGCAAGGGGACGTGACCCCCAGCACATGGCGGCCGGGGTCCTCAAGCCCGAACAATCCTGTCTCCAAGAATGCATCCAGCAGCCTTAACGCCCACTCAGAAGGCTGCTTCGGGGAGGCTGGACCCCCACGTGTGGCCCTTTCCGGGCCTAGCGTGGTAACCCAGGTACAGCGACCCGACCCCTGGACCAGTGGCGCTAGGGGCGTGGCTAGACCCAAGCCTGGGCCGGGAAGAGGGGCGGGGCCGGCGCAAGGGGATGTGACCCCCCTGCTGATGGTGGCCGGGGTCCTCAAGCCACATCAAGCCTGTCTCCCAGAATGCAACCAGCAGCCTTCACGCCCACTCGGAAGGCTGCTTCGAGGAGGCTGGACCCCCACGTGTGGCGCTTTTCGGACCTCGCGTGGTAACCCAGGTACAGCGACCCGACCCCTGGACCAGTGGCGCTAGGGGCGTGGCTAGACCCAAGCCTGGGCCGGGAAGAAGGGCGGGGCCGGGCGCAAGGAGACATGACCCCCCGGCAGATTGCAGCCGGAGTCCGCAAGCCCGATCAAGCCTGTATCTGGAATGCAACCAGCAGCCTTCACGCCCACTCGGAAGGCTGCTTCGAGGAGGCTGGACCCCACGTGTGGCCCTTTTTGGGCCTAGCGTGGTAACACAGGTACAGCGACCCAACCACTGGGCCAGTGGCGCTAGGGGCGTGGCTAGACCCAAGCCCTGGCCGGGAAGAGGGGCGGGGCCGGGGCAAGGGGACGTGACCCCCAGCAGATGGCGGCCGGGGTCCTCAAGCGCGATCAAGCCTGTCTCCAAGAATGCAACCAGCAGCCTTCACGTCCACTCAGAAGGCTGCTTCGGGGAGGCTGGACCCCCACGTGTGGCCCTTTTCGGGCCTAGCGTGGTAACCCAGGTACAGTGACCCGACCCCAAGGCTGGTGGCGTTAGGGGCGTGGCTAGACCCAAGCCCGGGCCTGGAAGAGGGGCGGGGCCGGCGAAAGGGGACGTGACCCCCTGCAGATGGCGGCCGGGGTCCTCAAGCCAGATCAAGCCTGTCTCCCGGAAAGCAACCAGTAGCCTTCACGCCCACTCAGAAGGCTGCTTCGGGGAGGCTGGACCAGCACGTGTGGCCCTTTCCGGGCCTAGCGTGGTAACCCAGGTACAGCGACCCGACCCCTGGACTGGTGGCTCTAGGGGCGTGGCTAGACCCAAGCCCGGGCCGGGAAGAGGGGCGGGGCTGGTGAGCGGGGACGTGAACCCCTGCAGATGGCGGCCGGGGTCCTCAAGCCCAATCAAGCCTGTCTTCCTGGATGCAACCAGCAGCCTTCACGCCCACTCGGAAGGCTGCTTCGTGGAGGCTGGACCCCCCACGTGTGGCCCTTTTCGGGCCTAGCGTGGTAACCCAGGTACAGCGACCCGACCCCTGGACCAGTGGCGCTAGGGCCGTGGCTAGACCCAAGCCCGGGCAAGGAAGAGAGGCGGGACCGGCGCAAGGGGACGTGACCCCCGGCAGATATCGGCTGGGGTCCTCAAGCCCGATAAAGCCTGTCTCCAAGAATGCAACCAGCAGCCTTCACGCCCACTTGGAAGGCTGCTTCGGGGAGGCTGTACCCCCACGTGTGGCCCTTTTCGGGCCTAGCGTGGTAACCCAGGTACAGCAACCCGACCCCTGGACCAGTGGCGCTAGGGCCGTGGCTAGACCCAAGCCCGGGCCGGGAAGAGGGGCGGGGCTGGCGAAAGGGGATGTGACCGCCGGGAAATCGCAGCCGGGGTCCTCAAGCCCGATCAAGCCTGTCTCCAAGAATGCAACCAGCAGCCTTCACGCCCACTCAGAAGGCTGCCTCGGAGAGACTGGACCCCCACGTGTGGCCCTATACGGGGCTAGCGTTGTAACCCAGGTACAGAGACCTGCCCCCGGGCCAGTGGCGCTCGGTGCGTGGCTAGACCCAAGCCCGGGCCGGGAAGATGGGCGGGGCCGGCGCAAGGGGACGTGACCCCCAGCACATGGCGGCCGGGGTCCTCAAGCCCGAACAATCCTGTCTCCCAGAATGCATCCAGCAGCCTTAACGCCCACTCAGAAGGCTGCTTCGGGGAGGCTGGACCCCCACGTGTGGCCATTTCCGGGCCTAGCGTGGTAACCCAGGTACAGCGACCCGACCCCTGGACCAGTGGCGCTAGGGGCGTGGCTAGACCCAAGCCTGGACCGGGAAGAGGGGCGGGGCCGGCGCAAGGGGATGTGACCCCCCTGCAGATGGCGGCCGGGGTCCTCAAGCCACATCAAGCCTGTCTCCAAGAATGCAACCAGCAGCCTTCAGGCCCACTTGGAAGGCTGCTTCGAGGAGGCTGGACCCCCACGTGTGGCGCTTTTCGGACCTCGCGTGGTAACCCAGGTACAGCGACCCGACCCCTGGACCAGTGGCGCTAGGGGCGTGGCTAGACCCAAGCCTGGGCCCGGAAGAGGGGCGGGGCCGGCGCAAGGGGATGTGACCCCCGGCAAATGGCGGCCTGGATCCTCAAGCCCGATCAAGCCTGTCTCCCAGAATGCAACCAGCAGCCTTCACGCCCACTCGGAAGGCTGCTTCGGGGAGGCTGGACCCCCCACGTGTGGCCCTTTTCGGGCCTATCGCTGTAACCCAGGTACAGCGACCCGACCTCCGGGCTAGTGGCGCTAGGGGCATTGCTAGACCCAAGCCTGGACCGGGAAGAGGGTCGGGGCCGGCGCAAGGGGACGTGACCCCCGGTAAATCGCAGCCGGGGTCCTCAAGCAAGATCAAGCCTGTCTCCAAGAATGCAACCAGCAGCCTTCACGCCCAATTGGAAGGCTGCTTCGGGGAGGCTGGACCCCCACGTGTGGCCCTTTCCGGGCCTAGCGTGGTAACCCAGGTTCAGCGAACCGACCCCTGGACTGGTGGCTCTAGGGGCCTGACTAGACCCAAGCCTGGGCCGGGAAGAGGGGCGGGGCCAGCGCAAAGGGACGTGACCCCCAGCAGATGCCGGCCGGGGTCCTCAAGCCAGATCAAGCCTGTCTCCCGGAATGCAACCAGCAGCCTTCACGTCCATTCGGAAGGCTGCTTCGGGGAGGCTGGACCCCCACGTGTGGCCGTTTCCGGGCCTAGCATGGTAACCCAGGTACAGCGACCCGACCCCTGGACCAGTGGCGCTAGGGGCGTGGCTAGACCCAAGCCCGGGCCAGGAAGAGAGGCGGAACCGGCGCAAGGGGACGTGACCCCCGGCAGATATCGGCTGGGGTCCTCAAGCCACATCAAGCCTGTCTCCAAGAATGCAACCAGCAGCCTTCACGCCCACTTGGAAGGCTGCTTCGGGGAGGCTGTACCCCCACGTGTGGCCCTTTTCGGGCCTAGCGTGGTAACCCAGGTACAGCAACCCGACCCCTGGACCAGTGGCGCTAGGGCCGTGGCTAGACCCAAGCCTGCGCTGGGAAGCGGGGCGGGGCTGGTGAAAGGGGATGTGACCGCCGGGAAATCGCAGCCGGGGTCCTCAAGCCCGATCAAGCCTGTCTCCCAGAATGCATCCAGCAGCCTTAACGCCCACTCAGAAGGCTGCTTCGGGGAGGCTGGACCCCCACGTGTGGCGCTTTTCGGACCTCGCGTGGTAACCCAACCACCGGGCCACTGGCGCTAGGGGCGTGGCTAGACCCAAGCCTGGGCCGGGAAGAGGGGCGGGGCCGGCGCAAGGGGATGTGACACCCAGCAGGTGGCGGCCGGGGTCCTCAAGCCACATCAAGCCTGTCTCCAAAAATGCAACCAGCAGCCTTCACGCCCACTCGGAAGGCTGCTTCGAGGAGGCTGGACCCCCACGTGTGGCGCTTTTCGGACCTCGCGTGGTAACCCAACCACCGGGCCACTGGCGCTAGGGGCGTGGCTAGACCCAAGCCTGGGCCGGGAAGAGGGGCGTGGCCGGCGCAAAGGGACGTGACCCCCGGTAAATCGCAGCCGGGGTCCTCAAGCACGATCAAGCCTGTCTCCAAGAATGCAACCAGCAGCCTTCACGCCCACTTGGAAGGCTGCTTCGGGGAGGCTGGATCCCCACGTGTGGCCCTTTTCGGGCCTAGCGTGGTAACCCACGTACAGCGACCCAACTCCTGGACGAGTGGCGCTATGGGCGTGGCTAGACCCAAGCCCGGGCCGGGAAGAGGGGCGGGGCTGGTGAGCAGGGACGTGAACCCCTGCAGATGGCGCCCGGGTCCTCAAGCCCAATCAAGCCTGTCTTCCGGGATACAACCAGCAGCCTTCACGCCCACTCGGAAGGATGCTTCGTGGAGGCTGGACCCCCCACGTGTGGCCCTTTTCGGGCCTAGCGTGGTAACCCAGGTACAGTGACCCAACCACCGGGCCAGTGGCGCTAGGGCCGTGGCTAGACCCAAGCCCTGGCCAGGAAGAGGGGCGGGGCCGTGGCAAGAGGACGTGACCCCCAGCAGATGGCGGCCGGGGTCCTCAAGCCCGATCAAGCCTGTCTCCAAGAATGCAACCAGCAGCCTTCAGGCCCACTTGGAAGGCTGCTTCGGCGAGGCTGGACCCCCACGTGTGGCCCTTTCTTGGCCTAGCGTGGTTACCCAGGTACAGCAACCCGACCCCTGGACAGGTGGCTCTAGGGGCGTGGCTAGACCCAAGCCCGGGCCGTTAAGAGGGGCGGGGCCGGCGAAAGGGGACGTGCCCCCTGCTGATGGCCGCCGGGGTCCTCAAGCCAGATCAAGCCTGTCTTCTGGAATGCAACCAGCAGCCTTCACGCCCACTCGGAAGGCTGCTTCAGGGAGGCTGGACCCCCACGTGTGGCCCTTTCCGGGCCTAGCGTGGTAACCCAGGTACAGCGACACGACCCCTGAACCAGTGGCGCTAGGTGCGTGGCTAGACCCAAGCCCGGGCCAGGAAGAGAGGAGGGGCCGGCGCAAGGGGACGTGACCCCCGGCAGATATCGGCTGGGGTCCTCAAGCCCGATCAAGCCTGTCTCCAAGAATGCAACCAGCAGCCTTCACGCCCACTTGGAAGGCTGCTTCGGGGAGGCTGGACCCCCACGTGTGGCCCTTTTCGGGCCTAGCGTGGTAACCCAGGTACAGCGACCCGACCCCTGGACCAGTGGCGCTAGGGGCGTGGCTAGACCCAAGCCTGGGCCGGGAAGAGGGGCGGGGCCGGCGCAAGGGGATGTGATCCCCGGCAAATGGCGGCCTGGGTCCTCAAGCCCGATCAAGCCTGTCTCCCAGAATGCAACCAGCAGCCTTCACGCCCACTCAGAAGGCTGCTTCGGGGAGGCTGGACCCCCACGTGTGGCCCTTTTCGGGCCTAGCGTGGTAACCCAGGTACAGCGACCCGACCTCCGGGCCAGTGGCGCTAGGGGCGTTGCTAGACCCAAGCCTGGGCCGGGAAGAGGTTCGGGGCCGGCTAAAGGGGGCGTGACACCTGGCAGATGGCGGCCAGCGTCCTCAAGCACGATCAATCCTTTCTCCCAGAATGCAACCAGCAGCCTTCACGCCCACTCTGAAGGCTGCTTCGGGGAGGCTGGACCCCCACGTGTGGCCCTTTTCGAGCCTAGCGTGGTAACCCAGGTACAGCGACCCGACCCCTGAACCAGTGGCGCTAGGTGCGTGGCTAGACACAAGCCCGGGCCGGGAAGATGGGCGGGGCCGGCGCAAGGGGACGTGACCCCCAGCAAATGTCGGCCGGGGTCCTCAAGCCAGATCAAGCCTGTCTCCAGGAATGCAACCAGCAGCCTTCACGCCCACTTGGAAGGCTGCTTCGGGGAGGCTGGACCCAAACGTTTGGCCCTTTTCGGGCCTAGCGTGGTAACCCAGGTACAGCGACCCGACCCCTGGACGAGTGGCGCTAGTGGCGTGGCTAGACCCAAGCCCGGGCCGGGAAGAGGGGCGGTGCCGGCGCAAGGGGACGTGACCCCCAGAAGATGGCGGCCAGGGTCCTCAAGCACGATCAAGCCTGTCTCCCGGAATGCAACCAGCAGCCTTCACGCCCACTTGGAAGGCTGCTTCGGGGAGGCTGGACCCGCACGTGTGGCCATTTCCGGGCCTAGCGTGGTAAACCAGGTACAGCGACCCAACCCCCTGGCAGGTGGCGCTAGGGGCGTGGCTAGACCCAAGCCCGGGACGGGAAGAGCGGTGGGGCCGGCGCAAGGGAATGTGAACCCCGGCAGATGGCGGCCGGGGTCCTCAAGCCCGATCAAGCCTGTCTCCCGGAATGCAATCATCTGCCTTCACGTCCATTCGGAAGGCTGCTTCGGGGAGGCTGGACCCCCACGTGTGGCCGTTTCTGGGCCTAGCATGGTAACCCAGTTACAGCGACCCGACCCCTGAACCAGTGGCGCTAGGTGCGTGGCTAGACCCAAGCCTGGCCAGGAAGAGAGGCCGGGCCGGCGCAAGGGGATGCGACCCCCGGCAGATATCGGCTGGGGTCCTCAAGCCCGATCAAGCCTGTCTCCAAGAATGCAACCAGCAGCCTTCACGCCCACTTGGAAGGCTGCTTCGGGGAGGCTGGACCCCCACGTGTGGCCCTCTTCGGGCCTAGCGTGGTAACCCAGGTACAGCGACCCGACTCCTGGACGAGTGGCGCTAGGGGCGTGGCTAGACACAAGCCCGGGCAGGGAAGATGGGCGGGGCCGACGCAAGGGGACATGACCCCCAGCAGATGTCGGCCGGGGTCCTCAAGCCAGATCAAGCCTGTCTCCAAGAATGCAACCAGCAGCCTTCACGCCCACTCAGAAGGCTGCTTCGGGGAGGCTGGACCCCCCACCTGTGGCCCTTTTCGGGCCTAGCGTGGTAACCCAGGTACAGCGACCCGACCCCTGGACCAGTGGCGCTAGGGGCGTTGCGAGACCCAAGCCAGGGCCGGGAAGAGGGGCGGGGCCGGCGCAAGGTGACGTGACACCCGGCAGATGGCGGCCGGGGTCCTCAAGCACGATCAAGCCTGTCTCCCGGAATGCAACCAGCAGCCTTCACGCCCACTCAGAATGCTGCTTCGGGGTGGCTGGACCCCCACGTGTGGCCCTTTCCGGGCCTAGCATGGTAACCCAAGTACAGCGACCCGACCCCTGGACCAGTGGCGCTAGGGGCGTGGCTAGACCCAAGCCCGGGCCAGGAAGAGGGGCGGGGCCGGCGCAAGGGGACGTGACCCCCGGCAGATATCGGCTGTTGTCCTCAAGCCACATCAAGCCTGTCTCCAAGAATGCAATCAGCAGCCTTCACGCCCACTTGGAAGGCTGCTTCGGGGAGGCTGGACCCCAACGTGTGGCACTTTTCAAGCCTAGCGTGGTAACCCAGGTACAGCGACCCAACCACCTGGACCAGTGGCGCTAAGGGCGTGGCTAGACCCAAGCCCGGGCCGGGAAGAGGGGCGGGGTTGGTGCGCGGGTACGTGACTCCCTGCAGATGGTGGCCGGGGTCCTCAAGCCCAATCAAGCCTGTCTCCAAGAATGCAACCAGCAGCCTTCACGCCCACTTGGAAGGCTGCTTCGGGGAGGCTGGACCCCACGTGTGGCCCTTTTCGGGCCTAGCGTGGTAACCCAGGTACAGCGACCCGACCCCTGGACCAGTGGCGCTAGGGGCGTGGCTAGACCCAAGCCCGGGCCAGGAAGAGGGGTGGGGCCGGCGAAAGGCGCGTGAACCCCAGCAGATGTCGGCCGGGGTCCTCAAGCCCGATCAAGCGTGTCTCCCAGAATGCATCCAGCAGCCTTCACGCCCACTCAGAATGCTGCTTCGGGGAGGCTGGACCCCTACATGTGGCCCTTTCCGGGCCTAGCGTGGTAACCCAGGTACAGCGACCCGACCCCTGCACGAGTGGCGCTAGGGGCGTGGCTAGACCCAAGGCTGGGCCGGGAAGAGGGGCGGGGCTGGCGCGCGGGGACATGACCCCTAGCATATGGTGGCCTGGGTCCTTAAGCCACATCAAGCCTGTATCCAAGAATGCAACCAGCAGCCTTCACGCCCACTCAGAAGGCTGCTTCGGGGAGGCTGGACCCCCACGTGTGGCCCTTTCCGGTCCTAGCGTGGTAACCCAGGTACAGCGACCCGACCCCTGGACCAGTGGCGCTAGGGGCGTGGCTAGACCCAAGCCTGGGCCGGGAAGAGAGGCGGGGCCGGCGCAAGGGGATGTGACCCCCGGCAAATGGCGGCCGGGGTCCTCAATTCCGATCAAGCCTGTCTCCAAGAATGCAACCAGCAGCCTTCACGCCCACTCGGAAGGCTGCTTCGGGGAGGCTGGACCCCCCACGTGTGGCACTTTTCAGGCCTAGCGTGGTAACCCAGGTACAACGACACAACCACCTGGACCAGTGGCGCTAGGGGCGTGGCTAGACCCAAGCCCGGGCCGGGAAGATGGTCGTGGCCGGGGCGTGGCGACATGACCACGAGAAGATGGCCGCCGGGGTCCTCAAGCCCGATCAAGCCTGTCTCCCAGAATGCATCCAGCAGCCTTCACGCCCACTCAGAAGGCTGCTTCGGGGAGGCTGGACCCCCACGTGTGGCCCTTTTCGGGCCTAGCGTGGTAACCCAGGTACAGCGACCCAACTCCTGGACGAGTGGCGCTAGGGGCGTGGCTAGACCCAAGCCCGGGCCGGGAAGAGGGGCGGGGCCGGCGCAAGGGGACATGACCTTTGGCAGATATCGGCTGTGGTCCTCAAGCCCGATCAAGCCAGTCTCCTAGAATGCAACCAGCAGCCTTCACGCCCACTTGGAAGGCTGCTTCGGGGAGGCTGGACCCCCACGTGTGGCCCTTTCCGGGCCTAGCATGGTAACCCAAGTACAGCGACCCGACCCCTGCACGAGTGGCGCTAGGGGCGTGGCTAGACACAAGCCCGGGCCAGGAAGAGGGGCGGGGCCTGCGCAAGGGGACGTGACCCCCGGCAGATATCGGCTGTGGTCCTCAAGCCCGATCAAGCCTGTCTCCCAGAATGCATCCAGCAGCCTTCACGCCCACTCAGAAGGATGCTTCGGGGAGGCTGGACCCCCACGTGTGGCCCTTTCCGGGCCTAGCGTGGTAACCCAGGTACAGCGAACCGACCCCTGGACGAGTGGCGCTAGGGGCGTGGCTAGACCCAAGCCTGGCCAGGAAGAGAGGCGGGGCCGGCGCAAGGGGACGTGACCCTCAGAAGATGGCGGCCAGGGTCCTCAAGCCCGATCAAGCCTGTCTTCCGGAATGCAACCAGCAGCCTTCACGCACACTTGGAAAGCTGCTTCGGGGAGGCTGGACCCCCACGTGTGGCCCTTTTCGGGCCTAGCGTGGTAACCCAGGTACAGCGACCCAACTCCTGGACGAGTGGCGCTAGGGGCGTGGCTAGACCCAAGCCCGGGCCGGGAAGAGGGGCGGGGCCGGCGCAAGGGGACGTGACCCCCGGCAGATATCGGCTGTGGTCCTCAAGCCCGATCAAGCCTGTCTCCAAGAATGTAACCAGCAGCCTTCACGCCCACTTGGAAGGCTGCTTCGGGGAGGCTGGACCCCCACGTGTGGCCCTTTCCGGGCCTAGCATGGTAACCCAAGTACAGCGACCCAACCCTTTACGAGTGGCGCTAGGGGCGTGGCTAGACCCAAGCCCGGGCCAGGAAGAGGGGCGGGGCCTGCGCAAGGGGACGTGACCCCCAGGAGATGGCGGCCTGTGTCCTCAAGCCACATCAAGCCTGTCTCCAAGAATGCATCCAGCAGCCTTCACGCCCACTCAGAAGGATGCTTCGGGGATGCTGGACCCCCACGTGTGGCCCTTTCCGGGCCTAGCGTGGTAACCCAGGTACAGCGACCCGACCCCTGGACGAGTGGCGCTAGGGGCGTGGCTAGACCCAAGCCTGGGCCGGGAAGAGGAGTGGGGCCGGCGCAAGGGGACATGACCCCCAGCAGATGGCAGCCTGGGTCCTCAAGCCCAATCAAGCCTGTCTCCAAGAATGCAACCAGCAGCCTTCACGCCCACTCAGAAGGCTGCTTCGAGGAGGCTGGACCCCCACGTGTGGCGCTTTTCGGACCTCGCGTGGTAACCCAGGTACAGCGACCCAACCACGTGGACCAGTTGCGCTAGGGGCGTTGCTAGACCCAAGCCTACGCCGGGAAGAGCGGCGGGGCCGGCGCAAGGGGACGTGACACCCGGCAGATGGCAGCCAGCGTCCTCAAGCCCGATCAAGCCTGTCTCCCGGAATGCAACCAGCAGCCTTCACGCCCACTCAGAATGCTGCTTCGGGGTGGCTGGACCCCCACGTGTGGCCCTTTCCGGGCCTAGCGTGGTAACCCAGGTACAGCGACCCAACCCCTGCACGAGTGGCGCTAGGGGCGTGGCTAGACCCAAGCCTTGGCCGGGAAGAGGGGCGGGGCTGGTGCGACTGGACATGACCCCTAGCAGATGGTGGCCTGGGTCCTCAAGCCCAATCAAGCCTGTCTCCAAGAATGCAACCAGCAGCCTTCACGCCCACTCGGAAGGCTGCTTCGTGGAGGCTGGACCCCCCACGTGTGGCCCTTTCCGTGCCTAGCGTGGTAACCCAGGTACAGAGACCCGACCCCTGAACTGGTGGCGCTAGGGGCGTGGCTAGACCCAAGCCTGGGCCGGGAAGAGGGGCGGGGCTGGTGAGCGGGGACGTGAACCCCTGCAGATGGCGGCCGGGGTCCTCAAGCCCAATCAAGCCTGTCTCCAAGAATGCAACCAGCAGCCTTCACGCCCACTCGGAAGGCTGCTTCGTGGAGGCTGGACCCCCCACGTGTGGCCCTTTCCGTGCCTAGCGTGGTAACCCAGGTACAGAGACCCGACCCCTGGACTGGTGGCGCTAGGGGCGTGGCTAGCCCCAAGCCTGGGCCGGGAAGATGGGCGGGGCCGGCGCCAGGAGACGTGACCCCCGGCAGATTGCAGCCGGGGTCCTCAAGCCCGATCAAGCCTGTATCTGGAATGCAACCAGCAGCCTTCACGCCCACTCGGAAGGCTGCTTCAGGGAGGCTGGACCCCCACGTGTGGCCCTTTTCGGGCCTAGCGTGGTAACCCAGGTACAGCGACCCAACACGGGCCAGTGGCGCTCGGGGCGTGGCTAGACCCAAGCCTGGGCCGGGAATATGGGCGGGGCCGGTGCGCGGGGACATGACCCCCAGCAGATATCGGCCTTGGTCCTCAAGCACGATCAAGCCTGTCTCCAAGAATGCAACCAGCAGCCTTCACGCCCACTCGGAAGGCTGCTTCAGGGAGGCTGGACACCACGTGTGGCCCTTTTTGGGCCTAGCGTGGTAACACAGGTACAGCGACCCAACCACTGGGCCAGTGGCGCTAGGGGCGTGGCTAGACCCAAGCCCTGGCCAGGAAGAGGGGCGGGGCCAGCGCAAGGGGACGTGACCCACAGAAGATGGCGGCCTTGGTCCACAAGCCAGATCAAGCCTGTCTCCAAGAATGCAACCAGCAGCCTTCACGCCCAATTGGAAGGCTGCTTCGGGGAGGCTGGACCCCCACGTGTGGCGCTTTTCGGACCTCACGTGGTAACACAGGTACAGCGACCCGACCCCTGGACCAGTGGCGCTAGGGGCGTGGCTAGACCCAAGCCTGGGCTGGAAAGAGGGGCGGGGCCGGCGCAAGGGGACGTGACCCCCAGAAGATGGCGACCGGGGTCCTCAAGCCAGATCAAGCCTATCTCCAAGAATGCAACCAGCAGCCTTCACGCTCACTTGGAAGGCTCCTTGGGGAGGCTGGACCCCCACGTGTGGCCCTTTTCGGGCCTAGCGTGGTAACCCAGGTACAGCAGACCCGACCCCCGGGCCAGTGGCGCTAGGGGCGTGGCTAGACCCAAGCCCGGGCCTGGGAAGAGGGGCGGGACCGGCGCAAGGGGACGTGACCCCCAGAAGATGGCGACCGGGGTCCTCAAGCCAGATCAAGCCTATCTCCAAGAATGCAACCAGCAGCCTTCACGCCCACTTGGAAGGCTCCTTGGGGAGGCTGGACCCCCACGTGTGGCCCTTTTCAGGCCTAGCGTGGTAACCCAGGTACAGCGACCCAAGACCGGGCCAGTGGCGCTAAGGGCGTGGCTAGACCCAAGCCCGGGCCGGGAAGAGGGCGGGGCCGGCGCAAGGGGACATGACCCCCGGCAGATGGCAGCCGGGGTCCTCAAGCCCGATCAAGCCTGTATCTGGAATGCAACCAGCAGCCTTCACGCCCACTCGGAAGGCTGCTTCGAGGAGGCTGGACCCCACGTGTGGCCCTTTTCGGGTCTAGTGTGGTAACCCAGGTACAGTGACCCGACCCCAAGGCTGGTGGCGTTAGGGGCGTGGCTAGACCCAAGCCCGGGCCTGGAAGAGGGGCGGGGCCGGCGAAAGGGGACGTGACCCCCTGCAGATGGCGGCTGGGGTCCTCAAGCCAGATCAAGCCTGTCTCCCGGAAAGCAACCAGCAGCCTTCACGCCCACTCAGAAGGCTGCTTCGGGGAGGCTGGACCCCCACGTGTGGCCCTTTCCTGGCCTAGCGTGGTAACCCAGGTACAGCGACCCGACCCCTGGACCAGTGGCTCTAGGGGCGTGGCTAGACCCAAGCCCGGGCCGGGAAGAGGGGCGGGGCTGGTGAGCGGGGACGTGAACCCCTGCAGATGGCGGCCGGGGTCCTCAAGCCCAATCAAGCCTGTCTTCCTGGATGCAACCAGCAGCCTTCACGCCCACTCAGAAGGCTGCTTCGAGGAGGCTGGACCCCCACGTGTGGCGCTTTTTGGACCTCGCGTGGTAACCCCGGTACAGCGACCCAACCACGTGGACCAGTTGCGCTAGGGGCGTGGCTAGACCCAAGCCTGGGCCGGGAAGAGGGGCGGGGCCGGCACAAGGGGATGTGACCCCCGGCAAATGGCGGCCGGGGTCCTCAAGTCCGATCAAGCCTGTCTCCAAGAATGCAACCAGCAGCCTTCACGCCCACTCGGAATGCTGCTTCGGGGAGGCTGGACCCCCCACGTGTGGCACTTTTCAGGCCTAGCGTGGTAACCCAGGTACAGCGACCCAACCACCTGGACCAGTGGCGCTAGGGGCGTGGCTAGACCCAAGCCCGGGCCGGGAAGAGGGGCGGGTCGGCGAAAGGGGACGTGACTCCCTGCAGATGGTGGCCGGGGTCCTCAAGCCCAATCAAGCCTGTCTCCAAGAATGCAACCAGCAGCCTTCACGCCCACTTGGAAGGCTGCTTCGGGGAGGCTGGACCCCCACGTGTGGCCCTTTCCGGGCCTAGCATGGTAACCCAAGTACAGCGACCCGACCCCTGAACCAGTGGCGCTAGGGGCGTGGCTAGACCCAAGCCTGGGCCAGGAAGAGGGGCGGGGCCTGCGCAAGGGGACTTGACCCCCGGCAGATATCGGCTGTGGTCCTCAAGCCCGATCAAGCCTGTCTCCCAGAATGCATCCAGCAGCCTTCACGCCCACTCAGAAGGATGCTTCGGGGAGGCTGGACCCACAAGTGTTGCCCTTTCCGGGCCTAGCGTGGTAACCCAGGTACAGCGAACCGACCCCTGCACGAGTGGCGCTAGGGGCGTGGCTAGACCCAAGCCTGGGCCGGGAAGAGGAGTGGGGCCTGCGCAAGGGGACATGACCCCCAGCAGATGGCAGCCTGGGTCCTCAAGCCACATCAAGCCTGTCTCCAAGAATGCAATCAGCAGCCTTCACGCCCACTTGGAAGGCTGCTTCAGGGAGGCTGGACCCCAACGTGTGGCACTTTTCAAGCCTAGCGTGGTAACCCAGGTACAGCGACCCAACCACCTGGACCAGTGGCGCTAGCGGCGTGGCTAGACACAAGCCCGGGCCGGGAAGAGGGGCGGGGTTGGTGCGCGGGTACGTGACTCCCTGCAGATGGTGGCCGGGGTCCTCAAGCCCAATCAATCCTGTCTCCAAGAATGCAACCAGCAGCCTTCATGCCCACTTGGAAGGCTGCTTCGGGGAGGCTGGACCCCACGTGTGGCCCTTTTCGGGCCTAGCGTGGTAACCCAGGTACAGCGACCCGACCCCTGGACCAGTGGCGCTAGTGGCGTGGCTAGACCCAAGCCCGGGCCAGGAAGAGGGGTGGGGCCGGCGAAAGGCCTGTGAACCCCAGCAGATGGCGGCCGGGGTCCTCAAGCCCGATCAAGCCTGTCTCCCAGAATGCATCCAGCAGCCTTCACGCCCACTCAGAATGCTGCTTCGGGGAGGCTGGACCCCCACGTGTGGCCCTTTCCGGGCCTAGCGTGGTAACCCAGGTACAGCGACCCAACCCCTGCACGAGTGGCGCTAGGGGCGTGGCTAGACCCAAGGCTGGGCCGGGAAGAGGGGCGGGGCTGGCGCGCAGGGACATGACCCCTAGCAGATGGTGCCTGGGTCCTTAAGCCACATCAAGCCTGTCTCCAAGAATGCAACCAGCAGCCTTCACGCCCACTCAGAAGGCTGCTTCGGGGAGGCTGGACCCCCACGTGTGGCCCTTTCCGGGCCTAGCGTGGTAACCCAGGTACAGCGACCCGACACCTGGACCAGTGGCGCTAGGGGCGTGGCTAGACCCAAGCCTGGGCCGGGAAGAGAGGCGGGGCCGGCGCAAGGGGATGTGACCCCCGGCAAATGGCGGCCGGGGTCCTCAATTCCGATCAAGCCTGTCTCCAAGAATGCAACCAGCAGCCTTCACGCCCACTCGGAAGGCTGCTTCGGGGAGGCTGGACCCCCCACGTGTGGCACTTTTCAGGCCTAGCGTGGTAACCCAGGTACAACGACACAACCACCTGGACCAGTGGCGCTAGGGGCGTGGCTAGACCCAAGCCCGGGCCGGGAAGATGGGCGTGGCCGGGGCGCGGCGACATGACCACGAGAAGATGGCCGCCGGGGTCCTCAAGCCCGATCAAGCCTGTCTTCCGGAATGCAACCAGCAGCCTTCACGCCCACTTGGAAGGCTGCTTCGGGGAGGCTGGACCCCCACGTGTGGCCCTTTTCGGGCCTAGCGTGGTAACCCAGGTACAGCGACCCAACCACTGGGCCAGTGGCGCTAGGGGCGTGGCTAGACCCAAGCCCGGGCCGGGAAGAGGGGCGGGGCCGGCGCAAGGGGACATGACCTTTGGCAGATATCGGCTGTGGTCCTCAAGCCCGATCAAGCCAGTCTCCTAGAATGCAACCAGCAGCCTTCACGCCCACTTGGAAGGCTGCTTCGGGGAGGCTGGACCCCCACGTGTGGCCCTTTCCGGGCCTAGCATGGTAACCCAAGTACAGCGACCCGACCCCTGCACGAGTGGCGGTAGGGGCGTGGCTATACACAAGCCCGGGCCAGGAAGAGGGGCGGGGCCTGCGCAAGGGGACGTGACCCCCGGCAGATATCGGCTGTGGTCCTCAAGCCCGATCAAGCCTGTCTCCCAGAATGCATCCAGCAGCCTTCACGCCCACTCAGAAGGATGCTTCGGGGAGGCTGGACCCCCACGTGTGGCCCTTTCCGGGCCTAGCGTGGTAACCCAGGTACAGCGAACCGACCCCTGGACGAGTGGCGCTAGGGGCGTGGCTAGACCCAAGCCTGGCCAGGAAGAGAGGCGGGGCCGGCGCAAGGGGACGTGACCCTCAGAAGATGGCGGCCAGGGTCCTCAAGCACGATCAAGCCTGTCTCCCGGAATGCAACCAGCAGCCTTCACGCCCACTCGGAAGGCTGCTTCGGGGAGGCTGGATCCCCACGTGTGGCCATTTCCGGGCCTAGCATGGTAACCCAAGTACAGCGACCCGACCCCTGGACTGGTGGCTCTAGGGGCGTGGCTAGACCCAAGCCTGTGCCGGGAAGAGGGGCGGGGCTGGCGCAAGGGGACGTGACCCCCGGCAGATGGCGGCCGGGGTCCTCAAGCCAGATCAAGCCTGTCTCCCAAATGCAATCAGCTGCCTTCACGTCCATTCGGAAGGCTGCTTCGGGGAGGTTGGACCCCCACGTGTGGCCGTTTCCGGGCCTAGCATGGTAACCCAGGTACAGCGACCCGACCCCTGAACCAGTGGCGCTAGGTGCGTGGCTAGACCCAAGCCTGGCCAGGAAGAGAGGCGGGGCCGGCGCAAGGGGACGTGACACCCGGCAGATATCGGCCGGGGTCCTCAAGCCCAATCAAGCCTGTCTCCAAGAATGCAACCAGGAGCCTTCACGCCCACTTGGAAGGCTGCTTCGGGGAGGCTGGACCCCCACGTGTGGCACTTTTCGGGCCTAGCGTGGTAACCCAGGTACAGCGACCCGACCCCTGGACCAGTGGCGCTAGGGGCGTGGCTATACACAAGCCCGGGCCGGGAAGAGGGGGGGGGCCGGCGCAAGGGGACATGACCTTTGGCAGATATCGGCTGTGGTCCTCAAGCCAGATCAAGCCTGTCTCCAAGAATGCAACCAGCAGCCTTCACGCCCACTCGGAAGGCTGCTTCGGGGAGGCTGGACCCCCACGTGTGGCCCTTTTCGGGCCTATCGCTGTAACCCAGGTACCCCGAGCCGACCTCCAGGCCAGTGGCGCTAGGGGCGTTGCTAGACCCAAGCCCGGGCCGGGAAGAGGGGCGGGGCCGGCGCAAGTGGACGTGACACCCAGCAGATGGCGGCCGGGGTCCTCAAGCACGATCAAGCCTGTCTCCCAGAATGCAACCAGTAGCCTTCACGCCCACTCGGAAGGCTGCTTCGGGGAGGCTGGACCCCCACGTGTGGCCCTTTCCGGGCCTAGCATGGTAACCCAGGTACAGCGACCCGACCCCTGAACCAGTGGCGCTAGGTGCGTGGCTAGACCCAAGCCTGGCCAGGAAGAGAGGCGGGGCCGGCGCAAGGGGACGTGACACCCGGCAGATATCGGCCGGGGTCCTCAAGCCCGATCAAGCCTGTCTCCAAGAATGCAACCAGGAGCCTTCACGCCCACTTGGAAGGCTGCTTCGGGGAGGCTGGACCCCCACGTGTGGCACTTTTCGGGCCTAGCGTGGTAACCCAGGTACAGCGACCCGACTCCTGGACGAGTGGCGCTAGGGGCGTGGCTATACACAAGCCCGGGCCTGGAAGATGGGCGGGGCCGGCGCAAGGGGACATGACCTTTGGCAGATATCGGCTGTGGTCCTCAAGCCAGATCAAGCCTGTCTCCAAGAATGCAACCAGCAGCCTTCACGCCCACTCGGAAGGCTGCTTCGGGGAGGCTGGACCCCCCACGTGTGGCCCTTTTCGGGCCTATCGCTGTAACCCAGGTACCCCGAGCCGACCTCCAGGCCAGTGGCGCTAGGGGCGTTGCTAGACCCAAGCCCGGGCCGGGAAGAGGGGCGGGGCCGGCGCAAGTGGACATGACACCCAGCAGATGGCGGCCGGGGTCCTCAAGCACGATCAAGCCTGTCTCCCAGAATGCAACCAGTAGCCTTCACGCCCACTCGGAAGGCTGCTTCGGGGAGGCTGGACCCCCACGTGTGGCCCTTTCCGGGCCTAGCATGGTAACCCAAGTACAGCGACCCGACCCCTGAACCAGTGGCGCTAGGGGCGTTGCTAGACCCAAGCCTGCGCCGGGAAGAGGGGCGGGGCCGGCGCAAGGGGACGTGACACCCGGCAGATGGCGGCCAGCGTCCTCAAGCACGATCAAGCCTGTCTCCCGGAATGCAACCAGCAGCCTTCACGCCCACTCAGAATGCTGCTTCGGGGTGGCTGGACCCCCACGTGTGGCCCTTTCCGGGCCTAGCGTGGTAACCCAGGTACAGCGACCCAACCCCTGCACGAGTGGCGCTAGGGGCGTGGCTAGACCCAAGCCTTGGCCGGGAAGAGGGGCGGGGCTGGTGCGAGGGGACATGACCCCTAGCAGATGGTGGCCTGGGTCCTTAAGCCACATCAAGCCTGTATCCAAGAATGCAACCAGCAGCCTTCACGCCCACTTGGAAGGCTGCTTCGGGGAGGCTGGACCCCCACGTGTGGCCCTTTTCGGGCCTAGCGTGGTAACACAGGTACAGCGACCCGACCCCTGAACTGGTGGCGCTAGGGGCGTGGCTAGACCCAAGCCTGGGCCGGGAAGAGGGGCGGGGCTGGTGAGCGGGGACGTGAACCCCTGCAGATGGCGGCCGGGGTCCTCAAGCCCAATCAAGCCTGTCTCCAAGAATGCAACCAGCAGCCTTCACGCCCACTCGGAAGGCTGCTTCGTGTAGGCTGGACCCCCCACGTGTGGCCCTATCCGTGCCTAGCGTGGTAACCCAGGTACAGAGACCCGACCCCTGAACTGGTGGCGCTAGGGGCGTGGCTAGACCCAAGCCTGGGCCGGGAAGAGGGGCGGGGCTGGTGAGCGGGGACGTGAACCCCTGCAGATGGCGGCCGGGGTCCTCAAGCCCAATCAAGCCTGTCTCCAAGAATGCAACCAGCAGCCTTCACGCCCACTCGGAAGGCTGCTTCGTGGAGGCTGGACCCCCCACGTGTGGCCCTTTCCGTGCCTAGCATGGTAACCCAGGTACAGAGACCCGACCCCTGGACTGGTGGCGCTAGGGGCGTGGCTAGCCCCAAGCCTGGGCCGGGAAGATGGGCGGGGCCGGCGCCAGGAGACGTGACCCCCGGCAGATTGCAGCCGGGGTCCTCAAGCCCGATCAAGCCTGTATCTGGAATGCAACCAGCAGCCTTCACGCCCACTCGGAAGGCTGCTTCAGGGAGGCTGGACCCCCACGTGTGGCCCTTTTCGGGCCTAGCGTGGTAACCCAGGTACAGCGACCCAACACGGGCCAGTGGCGATCGGGGCGTGGCTAGACCCAAGCCTGGGCCGGGAAGATGGGCGGGGCCGGTGCGCGGGGACATGACCCCCAGCAGATATCGGCCTTGGTCCTCAAGCACGATCAAGCCTGTCTCCAAGAATGCAACCAGCAGCCTTCACGCCCACTCGGAAGGCTGCTTCAGGGAGGCTGGACACCACGTGTGGCCCTTTTTGGGCCTAGCGTGGTAACACAGGTACAGCGACCCAACCACTGGGCCAGTGGCGCTAGGGGCGTGGCTAGACCCAAGCCCTGGCCAGGAAGAGGGGCGGGGCCAGCGCAAGGGGACGTGACCCACAGAAGATGGCGGCCTTGGTCCACAAGCCAGATCAAGCCTGTCTCCAAGAATGCAACCAGCAGCCTTCACGCCCAATTGGAAGGCTGCTTCGGGGAGGCCTGACCCCCCACGTGTGGCCCTTTCCGGGCCTAGCGTGGTAACACAGGTACAGCGACCCGACCCCTGGACTGGTGGCTCTAGGGGCGTGGCTAGACCCAAGCCTGGGCCGGAAAGAGGGGCGGGGCCGGCGCAAAGGGACGTGACCCCCAGCAGATGGCGGCCGGGGTCCTCAAGCCCGATCAAGCCTGTCTCCCGGAATGCAACCAACAGCCTTCACGTCCATTCGGAAGGCTGCTTCGGGGAGGCTGGACCCCCACGTGTGGCCGTTTCCGGGCCTAGCATGGTAACCCAGGTACAGCGACCCGACCCCTGAACCCGTGGCGCTAGGTGCGTGGCTAGACCCAAGCCCGGGCCAGGAAGAGAGGCGGGGCCGGCGAAAGGGGATGTGACCCCCGGCAGATGGCGGCCAGGGTCCTCAAGCCCGATCAAGCCTGTCTCCAAGAATGCAACCAGCAGCCTTCACGCCCACTTGGAAGGCTGCTTCGGGGAGGCTGGACCCAAACGTTTGGCCCTTTTCGGGCCTAGCGTGGTAACCCAGGTACAGCAACCCGACCCCTGGACCAGTGGCGCTAGGGTCGTGGCTAGACCCAAGCCCGGGACGGGAAGAGGGGCGGGGCCGGCGCAAGGGGACGTGACCTCCGGCAGATTGCAGCCGGGGTCCTCAAGCCCGATCAAGCCTGTCTCCAAGAATGCAACCAGCAGCCTTCACGCCCACTCAGAAGGCTGCCTCGAAGAGACTGGACCCCCACGTGTGGCTCTTTCCGGGCCTAGCATGGTAACCCAGGTACAGCGACCCGACCCCTGGACCAGTGGCGCTAGGGGCGTGGCTAGACCCAAGCCTGGGCCGGGAAGAGGAGTGGGGCCGGCGCAAGGGGACATGACCCCCAGCAGATGGCGGCCTGGGTCCTCAAGCCACATCAAGCCTGTCTCCAAGAATGCAACCAGCAGCCTTCATGCCCACTCGGAAGGCTGCTTCGGGGAGGCTGGACCCCCACGTGTGGCGCTTTTCGGACCTCACGTGGTAACACAGGTACAGCGACCCGACCCCTGGACCAGTGGCGCTAGGGGCGTGGCTAGACCCAAGCCTGGGCTGGAAAGAGGGGCTGGGCCGGCGCAAGGGGACGTGACCCCCAGAAGATGGCGACCGGGGTCCTCAAGCCAGATCAAGCCTATCTCCAAGAATGCAACCAGCAGCCTTCACGCTCACTTGGAAGGCTCCTTGGGGAGGCTGGACCCCCACGTGTGGCCCTTTTCGGGCCTAGCGTGGTAACCCAGGTACAGCAACCCGACCCCCGGGCCAGTGGCCCTAGGGGCGTGGCTAGACCCAAGCCCGGGCCTGGAAGAGGGGCTGGGCCGGGGCAAGGGGACGTGACCCCCTGCAAATGGCGGCCGGGGTCCTCAAGCCCGATCAAGCCTGTCTCCAAGAATGCAACCAGCAGCCTTTACGCCTCCTCGTAATGCTGCTTCGGGGAGGCTGTACCCCCACGTGTGGCCCTTTTCGGGCCTAGCGTGGTAACCCAGGTACAGCAACCCGACCCCCGGGCCAGTGGCCCTAGGGGCGTGGCTAGACCCAAGCCCGGGCTGGGAAGAGGGGCGGGGCCGGCGAAAGGGGACGTGACCCCCTGCAGATGGCGGCCGGGGTCCTCAAGCCAGATCAAGCCTGTCTCCCGGAAAGCAACCAGCAGCCTTCCTGCTAACTGGGAAGGCTGCTTCGGGGAGGCTGGACCCCCAACGTGTGGCACTTTTCAAGCCTAGCGTGGTAACCCAGGTACAGCGACCCAAAGACCGGGCCAGTGGCGATAAGGGCGTGGCTAGACCCAAGCCCGGGACGGGAAGAGGGGCAGGACCGGCGCAAGGGGACATGACCCCCGGCAGATGGCGGCCGGGGTCCTCAAGCACAATCAAGCCTGTCTCCCGGAATGCAACCAGCAGCCTTCACGCCCACTTGGAAGGCTGCTTCGTGGAGGCTGGACCCCCCACGTGTGGCCCTTTCCGTGCCTAGCGTGGTGACCCAGGTACAGCGACCCAACCACTGGACTGGTGGCGCCTGGGGCGTGGCTAGACCCAAGCCTGGGCCGGGAAGAAGGGCGGGGCCGGGCGCAAGGAGACATGACCCCCGGCAGATTGCAGCCGGGGTCCTCAAGCCCGATCAAGCCTGTATCTGGAATGCAACCAGCAGCCTTCACGCCCACTCGGAAGGCTGCTTCGAGGAGGCTGGACCCCACGTGTGGCCCTTTTTGGGCCTAGCGTGGTAACACAGGTACAGCGACCCAACCACTGGGCCAGTGGCGCTAGGGGCGTGGCTAGACCCAAGCCCGGGCCGGGAAGAGGGGCGGGGCCGGCGCAAGGGGACGTGACCCCCAGCAGATGGCGGCCGGGGTCCTCAAGCCCGATCAAGCCTGTCTCCCGGAAAGCAACCAGCAGCCTTCACGCCCACTCAGAAGGCTGCTTCGGGGAGGCTGGACCCCCACGTGTGGCCCTTTCCTGGCCTAGCGTGGTAACCCAGGTACAGCGACCCGACCCCTCTACTGGTGGCTCTAGGGGCGTGGCTAGACCCAAGCCCGGGCCGGGAAGAGGGGCGGGGCTGGTGAGCGGGGACGTGAACCCCTGCAGATGGCGGCCGGGGTCCTCAAGCCCAATCAAGCCTGTCTTCCTGGATGCAACCAGCAGCCTTCACGCCCACTCAGAAGGCTGCTTCGTGGAGGCTGGACCCCCCACGTGTGGCCCTTTTCGGGCCTAGCGTGGTAACCCAGGTTCAGTGACCCGACCCCCGTTCCAGTGGCACTAGGGCCGTGGCTAGACCCAAGCCCTGGCCGGGAAGAGGGGCGGGGCCGTGGCAAGGCGACGTGACCCCCAGCAGATGGCGGCCAGGGTCCTCAAGCCAGATCAAGCCTGTCTCCTGGAATGCAACCAGCAGCCTTCACGCCCACTCAGAAGGCTGCTTCGGGAAGGCTGGACCCCCACGTGTGGCCCTTTTCGGGCCTAGCGTGGTAACACAGGTACAGTGACCCGACCCCCGGGCCAGTGGCACTAGGGCCGTGGCTAGACACAAGCCCGGGCTGGGAAGAGGGGCGGGGCCGGCGCAAGGGGACATGACCCCCAGCAGATGGCGGCCGGGGTCCTCAAGCCCGATCAAGCCTGTCTTCTGGAAAGCAACCAGCAGCCTTCACGCACACTTGGAAGGCTGCTTCGGGGAGGCTGGTCCCCCACGTGTGGCCCTTTCCTGGCCTAGCGTGGTTACCCAGGTACAGCGACCCGACCCCTGGACTGGTGGCTCTAGGGGCGTGGCTAGACCCAAGCCCGGGCCGTTAAGAGGGGCGGGGCCGGCTAAAGGGGACGTGCCCCCCTGCTGATGGCGGCCGGGGTACTCAAGCCCAATCAAGCCTGTCTCCAAGAATGCAACCAGCAGCCTTCACGCCCACTTGGAAGGCTGCTTCGGGGAGGCTGGACCCCCACGTGTGGCGCTTTTCGGACCTCGCGTGGTAACCCAGGTACAGCGACCCGACCCCTGGACCAGTGGCGCTAGGGGCGTGGCTAGACCCAAGCCTGGGCCGGGAAGAAGGGCGGGGCCGGGCGCAAGGAGACATGACCCCCGGCAGATTGCAGCCGGGGTCCTCAAGCCCGATCAAGCCTGTATCTGGAATGCAACCAGCAGCCTTCACGCCCACTCGGAAGGCTGCTTCGAGGAGGCTGGACCCCACGTGTGGCCCTTTTTGGGCCTAGCGTGGTAACACAGGTACAGCGACCCAACCACTGGGCCAGTGGCGCTAGGGGCGTGGATAGACCCAAGCCCTGGCCGGGAAGAGGGGCGGGGCCGGGGCAAGGGGACGTGACCCCCAGCAGATGGCGGCCGGGGTCCTCAAGCGCGATCAAGCCTGTCTCCCGGAATGCAACCAGCAGCCTTCACGTCCACTCAGAAGGCTGCTTCGGGGAGGCTGGACCCCCACGTGTGGCCCTTTTCGGGCCTAGCGTGGTAACCCAGGTACAGTGACCCGACCCCAAGGCTGGTGGCGTTAGGGGCGTGGATAGACCCAAGCCCTGGCCGGGAAGAGGGGCGGGGCCGGGGCAAGGGGACGTGACCCCCAGCAGATGGCGGCCGGGGTCCTCAAGCGCGATCAAGCCTGTCTCCCGGAATGCAACCAGCAGCCTTCACGTCCACTCAGAAGGCTGCTTCGGGGAGGCTGGACCAGCACGTGTGGCCCTTTCGGGCCTAGCGTGGTAACCCAGGTACAGTGACCCGACCCCAAGGCTGGTGGCGTTAGGGGCGTGGCTAGACCCAAGCCCGGGCCTGGAAGAGGGGCGGGGCCGGCGAAAGGGGACGTGACCCCCAGCAGATGGCGGCCGGGGTCCTCAAGCCAGATCAAGCCTGTCTCCCGGAAAGCAACCAGTAGCCTTCACGCCCACTCAGAAGGCTGCTTCGGGGAGGCTGGACCAGCACGTGTGGCCCTTTCCTGGCCTAGCGTGGTAACACAGGTACAGCGACCCGACCCCGGGGCCAAGGGCACTAGGGCCGTGGCTAGACACAAGCCCGGGCCGGGAAGAGGGGCGGGGCCGGCGCAAGGGGACGTGACCCCCAGCAGATGGCGGCCGGGGTCCTCAAGCCCGATCAAGCCTGTCTCCGGAATGCAACCAGCAGCCTTCACGCCCACTTGGAAGGCTGCTTCGGGGAGGCTGGACCCCCACGTGTGGCCCTTTCCTGGCCTAGCGTGGTGACCCAGGTACAGCGACCCGACCCCTGGACTGGTGGCGCTAGGGGCGTGGCTAGACCCAAGCCCGGGCCAGGAAGAGAGGCGGAACCGGCGCAAGGGGACGTGACCCCCGGCAGATATCGGCTGGGGTCCTCAAGCCCGATCAAGCCTGTCTCCAAGAATGCAACCAGCAGCCTTCACGCCCACTCGGAAGGCTGCTTCGGGGAGGCTGGACCCCACGTGTGGCCCTTTTTGGGCCTAGCGTGGTAACACAGGAACAGCGACCCAACCACTGGGCCAGTGGCGCTAGGGGCGTGGCTAGACCCAAGCCCGGGCCAGGAAGAGGGGCGGGGCCAGCGCAAGGGGACGTGAGCCCCAGAAGATGGCGGCCAGGGTCCTCAAGCCCGATCAAGCCTGTCTCCAAGAATGCAACCAGCAGCCTTCACGCCCAATTGGAAGGCTGCTTCGGGGAGGCTGGACCCCCACGTGTGGCCCTTTTCGGGCCTAGCGTGGTAACCCAGGTACAGCGACCAGACCCCTGGACTGGTGGCTCTAGGGGCCTGGCTAGACCCAAGCCTGGGCCGGGAAGAGGGGCGGGGCCGGCGCAAAGGGACGTGACCCCCAGCAGATGCCGGCCGGGGTCCTCAAGCCAGATCAAGCCTGTCTCCCGGAATGCAACCAGCAGCCTTCACGTCCATTCCGAAGGCTGCTTCGGGGAGGCTGGACCCCCACGTGTGGCCGTTTCCGGGCCTAGCATGGTAACCCAGGTACAGCGACCCGACCCCTGGACCAGTGGCGCTAGGGGCGTGGCTAGACCCAAGCCCGGGCCAGGAAGAGAGGCGGAACCGGCGCAAGGGGACGTGACCCCCGGCAGATATCGGCTGGGGTCCTCAAGCCCGATCAAGCCTGTCTCCAAGAATGCAACCAGCAGCCTTCACGCCCACTTGGAAGGCTGCTTCGGGGAGGCTGTACCCCCACGTGTGGCCCTTTTCGGGCCTAGCGTGGTAACCCAGGTACAGCAACCCGACCCCTGGACCAGTGGCGCTAGGGCCGTGGCTAGACCCAAGCCCGGGCCGGGAAGAGGGGCGGGGCTGGCGAAAGGGGATGTGACCGCCGGGAAATCGCAGCCGGGGTCCTCAAGCCCGATCAACCCTGTCTCCAAGAATGCAACCAGCAGCCTTCACGCCCACTCAGAAGGCTGCCTCGGAGAGACTGGACCCCCACGTGTGGCCCTATACGGGGCTAGCGTTGTAACCCAGGTACAGAGACCTGCCCCCGGGCCAGTGGCGCTCGGTGCGTGGCTAGACCCAAGCCCGGGCCGGGAAGAGGGGCGGGGCCGGCGCAAGGGGACGTGACCCCCAGCACATGGCGGCCGGGGTCCTCAAGCCCGAACAATCCTGTCTCCCAGAATGCATCCAGCAGCCTTAACGCCCACTCAGAAGGCTGCTTCGGGGAGGCTGGACCCCCACGTGTGGCCATTTCCGGGCCTAGCGTGGTAACCCAGGTACAGCGACCCGACCCCTGGACCAGTGGCGCTAGGGGCGTGGCTAGACCCAAGCCTGGGCCGGGAAGAGGGGCGGGGCCGGCGCAAGGGGATGTGACCCCCCTGCAGATGGCGGCCGGGGTCCTCAAGCCACATCAAGCCTGTCTCCAAGAATGCAACCAGCAGCCTTCAGGCCCACTTGGAAGGCTGCTTCGAGGAGGCTGGACACCACGTGTGGCGCTTTTCGGAACTCGCGTGGTAACCCAGGTACAGCGACCCGACCCCTGGACCAGTGGCGCTAGGGGCGTGGCTAGACCCAAGCCTGGGCCCGGAAGAGGGGCGGGGCCGGCGCAAGGGGATGTGACCCCCGGCAAATGGCGGCCGGGATCCTCAAGCCCGATCAAGCCTGTCTCCCAGAATGCAACCAGCAGCCTTCACGCCCACTCGGAAGGCTGCTTCGGGGAGGCTGGACCCCC
>NW_024465594.1:0-5658 GCF_017591425.1 Ochotona curzoniae | reverse complement strand
GTGGGCGTGAAGGCTGCTGGTTGCATTCCAGGAGACAGGCTTGATCTGGCTTGAGGACCCCGGCCGCCATCTGCAGGGGGTCACGTCCCCTTGCGTCTGCCCCGCCCCTCTTCCCGGCCCGGGCTTGGGTCTAGCCACGTCTCTAGCGCCATTGGCCGGGGGTTTGGGTCACTGTACCTGGGTTACCACGCTAGGCCCGAAAAGGGCTACACGTGGGGGTCCAGCCTCCCCGAAGCAGCCTTCCCAGTGAGCGGGAAGGCTGCTGGTTGAATTCCAGGAGACAGGCTTGATTGGGCTTGAGGACCCCATCCGCCATCTGCAGGGGGTCACGTCCCCTTTCGCCAGCCCCGCCCCTCTTCCCGGCCCGGGCTTCGGTCTAGCCACGGCCCTAGCTCCACCTGCCAGGGGATCGGGTCACTGTACCTGGGTTACCACGCTTGGCCCGAAAAGGGCCACACGTGGGGGTCCAGCCTCCCTGAAGCAGCCTTCCAAGTGGGCGTGAAGGCTCCTGGTTGCATTCTTGGAGACAGGCTTGATCGGGCTTCAGGACCCCGGCCGCCATCTGCTGGGTGTCATGTCCCCGTGCGTCTGCCCCGCCCCTCTTCCCGGCCCAGGCTTGGGTCTAGCCACGACCTTAGCCCCACCAGTCCAGGGGTCGGGTCACTGTACCTGGGTTACCACGCTAGGCCCGAAAAGGGCCACACGTGGGGGTCCAGCCTCCCCGAAGCAGCCTTCCAAGTGGGCGTGAAGGCTGCTGGTTGCATTCTTGGAGACAGGCTTGATCTGGCTTGAGGACCCCGTCCGCCATCTGCCGGGGGTCATGTCCCCTTGCAACGGCCCCGCCCCTCTTCCCGGCCCGGGCTTGTGTCTAGCCACGGCCCTAGCGCCACCTGCCAGGGGATCGGGTCACTGTACCTGTGTTACCACGCTAGGCCCGAAAAGGGCCACACGTGGGTGTCCAGCCTCCACGAAGCAGCCTTCCAAGTGGGCGTGAAGGCTGCTGGTTGCATTCTTGGAGACAGGCTTGATCGGGCTTCAGGACCCTGGCCGCCATCTGCTGGGGGTCATGTCCCCGTGCGCCAGCCACGCCCCTCTTCCCGGCCCGGGCTTGGGTCTAGCCACGCCCCTATGGCCACTGGCCCGGGGGTCGGGTCGCTGTACCTGGGTTACCACGCTAGGCCCGAAAAGGGCCACACGTGGGGTTCCAGCGTCCCCGAAACAGCCTTCTGAGTGGGCGTGAAGGCTGCTGGTTGCATTCCAGAAGACAGGCTTGATCGGGCTTGAGGACCCCGGCCGCCATCTGCTGGGGGTCACGTCCCCTTGCGCCGGCCCCGCCCCTCTTCCCGGCCCAGGCTTGGGTCTAGCCACGCCCCTAGCGCCAGTGGCCCGGTGGTTGGGTCGCTGTACCTGTGTTACCACGCTAGGCCTGAAAAGGGCCACACGTGGGGGTCCAGCCTCCCTGAAGCAGCCTTCCAAGTGGGCGTGAAGGCTGCTGGTTGCATTCTTGGAGACAGGCTTGATCGCGCTTGAGGACCCCGGCCGCCATCTGCTGGGGGTCACATCCCCTTGCGCCGGCCCCGCCCCTCTTCCCGGCCCTGGCTTGGGTCTAGCCACGCACCTAGCGCCACCCGTCCATGGGTCGGGTCACAGTATCTGGGTTACCACGCTAGGCCCGGAAAGGGCCACACGTGGGGGTCCAGCCTCCCTGAAGCACCCTTCCAAGTGGGCGTGAAGGCTGCTGGTTGCATTCCGGGAGACAGGCTTGATCGGGCTTGAGGATCCCGGCTGCCATCTACCGGGGGTCACGACCCCTTTCGCCGGCCCCGCCCCTCTTCCCGGCCCGGGCTTGGGTCTAGCCACGCCCCTAGAGCCACTGGCCTGGGGTCGGGTCACTGTACCTGGGTTACCACGCTAGGCCCGATAAGGGCTACGCGTGGGGGTCCAGCCTCCCCGAAGCAGCCTTCCCAGTTAGCAGGAAGGCTGCTGGTTGCATTCCAGGAGACAGGCTTGATCGGGCTTGAGGACCCCGGCCGCCATCTGCAGGGGGTCACGTCCCCTTTCGCCCGCCCCGCCCCTCTTCCCGGCCCGGGCTTGGGTCTAGCCACGCCCCTAGGGCCACTGGCCCGGGGGTCGGGTTGCTGTACCTGGGTTACCACGCTACGCCCGAAAAGGGCCACACGTGGGGGTACAGCCTCCCCGAAGCAGCATTCCGAGGAGGCGTAAAGGCTGCTGGTTGCATTTTGGAGGCAGGCTTGATCTGGCTTGAGGACCCGGCCGCCATTTGCCGGGGGTCACATCCCCTTGCGCCGGCCCAGCCCCTCTTCCAGGCCCGGGCTTGGGTCTAGCCACGCCCCTAGGGCCACTGGCCCGGGGGTCGGGTTGCTGTACCTGGGTTACCACGCTAGTCCCGAAAAGGGCCACACGTGTGGGTCCAGCCTCCCCAAGTAGCCTTCCAAGTGAGCGTGAAGGCTGCTGGTTGCATTCTTGGAGACAGGCTTGATCGGGCTTGAGGACCCTGGTCGCCAACTGCTGGCGGTCACGCCCCCTTGTGCCGGCCCCGCCCCTCTTTCCAGCCCGGGCTTGGGTCTAGCCACGCCCCTAGGGCCACTGGCCCGGGGGTCGGGTCGCTGTACCTGGGTTACCACGCTAGGCCCGAAAAGGGCTACGCGTGGGGGTCCAGCCTCCCCGAAGCAGCCTTCCTAGTTAGCGGGAAGGCTGCTGGTTGCATTCTTGGAGACAGGCTTGATCGGGCTTGAGGACCCCGGCCGCCATCTGCCGGGGGTCACGTCCCCTTTCGCCGGCCACGCCCCTCTTCCCGGCCCGGGCTTGCGTCTAGCCACGCCCTTAGCGCCACTGGCCCAGGGGTCGGGTCACTGTACCTGGGTTACCACGCTAGGCCCGAAAAGTGCCACACGTGGGGGTCCAGCCTCCCCGAAGCAGCCTTCCAAGTGGGCGTGAAGGTTGCTGGTTGCATTCCGGGAGACAGGCTTGATCGGGCTTGAGGACCCCGGCCGCCATCTGCAGGGGGTCAAGTCCCCCTGCGCCGGCCACGCCCCTCTTCCCGGCCCGGGCTTGGGTCTAGCCACGCCCCTAGCGCCACTGGCCCGGGGGTCGGGTCGCTGTAACTGGGTTACCACGCTAGGCCCGGAAAGGGCCACACGTGGGGGTCCAGCCTCCCCGAAGCACCCTTCCAAGTGGGCGTGTAGGCTGCTGGTTGCATTCTTGTAGACAGGCTTGATCTGGCTTGAGGACCCTGGCCGCCATCTGCAGGGGGTCACGTCCCCTTGCGCCGGCCCCGCCCCTCTTCCCGGCCCGGGCTTGGGTCTAGCCACGCCCCTAGCGCCACCAGCCTTGGGGTCGGGTCACTTTACCTGGCTTACCACGCTAGGCCTGAAAAGGGCCACACGTGCTGGTCCAGCCTCCCCGAAGCAGCCTTCCGAGTGGGCGTGAAGGCTGCTGGTTGCATTCTTGGAGACAGGCTTGATCGGGCTTGAGGACCCCGGCCGCCATCTGCTGGGGGTCACGTCCCCTTGCGCCGGCCCCGCCCCTCTTCCCGGCCCGGGCTTGGGTCTAGCCACGCCCCTAGCGCCACCAGCCTTGGGTCGGGTCACTGTACCTGTGTTACCACACTAGGCCCGGAAAGGGCCACACGTGGTGGTCCAGCCTCCCCGAAGCAGCCTTCCAAGTGGGCGTGAAGGCTGCTGGTTGCATTCCAGGAGACAGGCTTGATCGGGCTTGAGGACCCCGGCTGCCATCTACCGGGGGTCACGTCCCCTTGCGTCTGCCCCGCCCCTCTTCCCGGCCCGGGCTTGGGTCTAGCCACGTCTCTAGCGCCACTGGCCGGGGGTTTGGGTCACTGTACCTGGGTTACCACGCTAGGCCCGAAAAGGGCTACACGTGGGGGGTCCAGCCTCCCCGAAGCAGCCTTCCCAGTGAGCGGGAAGGCTGCTGGTTGAATTCCAGGAGACAGGCTTGATTGGGTTGAGGACCCCATCCGCCATCTGCAGGGGGTCACGTCCCCTTTCGCCAGCCCCGCCCCTCTTCCCGGCCCGGGCTTGGGACTAGCCAAGGCCCTAGCGCCACCTGCCAGGGGATCGGGTCACTGTACCTGGGTTTCCACGCTAGGCCCGAAAAGGGCCACACGTGGGGGTCCAGCCTCCCCGAAGCAGCCTTCCAAGTGGGCGTGAAGGCTCCTGGTTGCATTCTTGGAGACAGGCTTGATCGGGCTTGAGGACCCCGGCCGCCATCTGCTGGGGGTCATGTCCCCGTGCGCCAGCCACGCCCCTCTTCCCGGCCCGGGCTTGGGTCTAGCCACGACCCTAGCCCCACCAGTCCAGGGGTCGGGTCACTGTACCTGGGTTACCACGCTAGGCCCGGAAAGGGCCACACGTGGGGGTCCAGCCTCCCCGAAGCAGCCTTCCAAGTGGGCGTGAAGGCTGCTGGTTGCATTCTTGGAGACAGGCTTGATCTGGCTTGAGGACCCAGGCCGCCATCTCCAGGAGGTCACGTCCCCTTGCGCCGGCCACGCCCCTCTTCCCGGCCCGGGCTTCGGTCTAGCCACGCCCCTAGGGCCACTGGCCTGGGGTCGGGTCACTGTACCTGGGTTACCACGCTAGGCCCGAAAAGGGCCACACGTGGGGTTCCAGCCTCCCCGAAGCAGCCTTCTGAGTGGGCGTGAAGGCTGCTGGTTGCATTCTTGGAGACAGGCTTGATCTGGCTTGAGGACCCCGGCCGCCATCTGCAGGGGGTCACATCCCCTTTCGCCGGCCCCGCCCCTCTTCCCGGCCCGGGCTTGGGTCTAGCCACGCCCCTAGGGCCACTGGCCCGGGGGTCGGGTTGCTGTACCTGGGTTACCACGCTAGGCCCGAAAAGGCCACACGTGGGCGTACAGCCTCCCCAAAGCAGCATTCCGAGGAGGCGTAAAGGCTGCTGGTTGCATTCCGGGAGACAGGCTTGATCGGGCTTGAGGACCCCGGCCGCCACCTGCTGGGGGTCACTTCCCCTGCGCCGGCCACGCCCCTCTTCCCGGCCCGGGCTTGGGTCTAGCCATGCCCCTAGCGCCACTGGCCCGGGGGTTCGGGTCGCTTTAACTGAGTTACCATGCTAGGCCCGGAAAGGGCCACACGTGGGGGTCAATCCTCCCCGAAGCACCCTTCCAAGTGGGCGTGAAGGCTGCTGGTTGCATTCTTGGAGACAGGCTTGATCTGGCTTGAGGACACTTGCCGCCATCTGCAGGGGGTCACGTCCCCTTGCGCCGGCCCCACCCCTCTTCCCGGCCCGGGCTTGGGTCTAGCCACGCCCCTAGCGCCACCGGCCTTGGGGTCGGGTCACTGTACCTGTGTTACCACGCTAGGCCCAGAAAGGGACACACGTGGGGGTCCAGCCTCCATGAAGCAGCCTTCCAAGTGGGCGTGAAGGCTGCTGGTTGCATTCCAGGAGACAGGCTTGATTGGGCTTGAGGACCCCATCCGCCATCTGCAGGGGGTCACGTCCCCTTTCGCCAGCCCCGCCCCTCTTCCCGGCCCGGACTTGGGTCTAGCCACGGCCCTAGCTCCACCTGCCAGGGGATCGGGTCGCTGTACCTGGGTTACCACGCTAGGCCCGAAAAGGGCCACACGTGGGGGTCCAGCCTCCCCGAAGCAGCCTTCCAAGTGGGCG